>NC_053026.1:126782969-126909869 GCF_003073215.2 Triticum urartu | reverse complement strand
TTGATACGAGTAATGCTTATCACCATCACCATTCCTCTGGGTCCTCGTGTTGTTCCTAACCGGAATACCGACAAATGAACTATGATGTGTGAATTCAAAACTTCCAGCAACCTTGTTGCTTTAAACCAATGTTTAAATTGTGTATGTTTTCCTCGAGCATACATCATTATACCATTTTGAATTAACAAATGTTATCTCCTTATTCACATAATTGGGGAGATCCATCTTTTGAGAATCTCGATGGATTGTCACCGAGTCCATCAGCCATCTCCTCACCCTCTCCCTGTTTTAATGATGAACTCTTGCCTTGTAACTCGTTTCCATAGTTCATTTCCCTGAGAACCTTACAATGTCATCTCGACAATTTGTGTTGCACCTTTCTTCTTAGGCATCCTGAATCTGAGTTATCCTAACACCAATCAGATCTGAATCTTGGTCAGATATGATGGTTGGGACATATATCCAAGAGATATAGCGTTGGTCTTATATGACCCGGTAAGGTAAGGTCATGCCTAGCACACCTGATTGGAGGACTATTGTTATAGTTTCCTTTTCAGCAAGGTTGGCCATTCTTCCATGAGGAAATCGTAAGGCTTATTCTATAAGTTGTTCCTGATGGATCCTTTGTGCATCCAAATTCTGACCCTTACTTGATGACCATGTCAATGCTATCTCGAAGCATGTCTGTGGTACTCTGATTTTCAACAAGAACATTTGAAGCCCAATGCTAATGTTTCTTCCTCAATTATCCAAACACCGTTGTATGGGTAATGTCATGAAGTTTCTCTCCCCTTACCTAAAAGGTTTTCTACCTTATATCCTGTCATGGATATCATACCCTACTTGACCGTGGGAAGGATATACCCCTGAAATATGTGTTTAAACACATTTTCCTTTCCATTGTTCTATTTAATCTGATAATCATATTTTCCTTTACATTTGTTGGGTTAACGTTTCTTGTGATCTATATGAGCTAAGCAGTAATAATTCACTGCTTATGGAAGCACCTCGGTGTACAACTCTGTCAGCGAGACCCTGTTTCTACCGTTGATGACTTCCGGTAACCACCGATGGACGAGAACTTTCCCTATTGGTCCGCCTCATTTCAACGAGCAGGAAAATGGTTCTCTTCGTTCCTCGCCCTTGGTACCGATGTTGTTGCCGACATAACTGACAGGCTATCCTTTGACATGCCTTGCCACCCTGACCGTGCGAGATGTCAGCGCCCTTCCTACTTTTAACCCACATGGTGGGCCCATAACCCACAGTTCCACAGGATCGAAACCTGACTCTCCTGTACCACCCTGTTTCTAATGGTTATTCTCCATGCTTGGCTTCGTATTTAATTCATGGGCCACCTTCCTAGTGCTCTATTTTGGTATCAGACGCAATACTTACTCTCGCTACTCTGAACCCCTTTCTCACTCTGGTTCAGGCTTCGAGCAACTATCTATCCGCTTGGCACCTCTTATTGTACCTTCGTACCTTACTCTCAATGAATTTCATATGTTCAACTCAAGAGATAATCCTATGCTCATTCATGGGTTAACCCCAGATTGTTTCCCTCAAAAGCATTCTGTCGTAGCTGAGCTGCCCCTTATCCTTTCGTAAGTACGGTGGAGTTCCCGAAGAAATGACGACAAGTTTATCATGATGCATTGGAATAAAGAATTGAAGACATCAACGAAAGGGATTAACTTCCTCGAGAAGATCCGTTAGAATATCGTAACTAGAACTTTCCCCCTTACTCCCCTCTTAAATCTCGGGACGAGATTTCTTGTAGTGGAGGAGAATTGTGACGCCCGGATAATCAAGCTACAGTAAACCTCTGCTAATGGTGCCACGTCACCTCGGTTACTGTTGATGAACTCGAGTTAGTTCGAAGTCGATTCAAATTCAAATTCAAAATCAGGCAAACAATAAAGGTTTTCAAACGTTAAAATTTAAAATGTCCAAAATGTGTCAAATAAATCATGGATAATACTAGTGGAGAAACCACTAGTTTTATAAAATGTTTAAAGGCTCTAAAGTAATTAAAACAGCAGCTATGACAATTGATTAAATGCCTTTTAAAAATTACAATAATGCAAACTATTTTATTTAGGTGTCAAACTTTTTGGGCAGTAGAATAAGTTATAACATTAGTTTAGGAGTTGTATTTATATTTTATAAAACAAAAACTAAAAGAAATTAAAACAGAAAAGAAAATAAAGAAAAAGGAAAAGAAAAAACAGGAAACAAAACTAACAAAAAAAATGAAAAGCAAACCCCACCCCGTTGGGCCTCAACCCACCAGGCCGCCAGGCCAGCCCACTCTCACCCCATAACCTCCCCCACTCCCCAGTACTCACCGACACACCCCCACTCCCCCCTCGCAGAAATATCTCCCTCCCCCCATCTCTCCCGATTGGATCGGGAGGAGACGGCCGCCCCGACGCCCGTCGTTGTCGTCCCTGCGCCCCGTCCCCGCCGTCGCCTCGCTGTCCTCTCCCGACGTCGTCAACGGACCCCGCCGCCGCCCGAAGCCACCACGACGGCCTACCTCCCCGCCGGAATGACGTCCCCGTCCTCCTCGCCCTCCACTGCCTAGACCCCACGACCCTGTGGTGAGGCCTCGCCATCTCTTCCTCTTCCCCTTCCCGTGCCCGCTACTGCTCAGAGGCCGCCGCCTTCTCCCCTCGCGCACGCGCCTGGCGCCGCCCGCTGCAGCCAGCCACTGCGCCGCCCGTCCCTACTGCTGCTGGCCGCGCCTGCTCCTGCCCACGTGCGCCCCGGCCAGCCACCGCTGCCTGCGCCGTCCGCTTCGGCTTGCCGTCGCCCCGTGCACGGCCTCGCCTCGCCTCCCCTGTTGACCGGCTGCTACCCTCGTCCGCTGCTGCCCACGAACCTCCACCGCGGCCCCGCGCTCTCTCTTGCACCCGCTCGCGCCGGCCACCGCTCGCCTAGCCTCGCCCCCTCGCCCCGCATCGCCATCTCCGGCCTCCTCGTGACGCCCAGGCCGTGCCCGCTTGCCCCCCCTCGCGCCTGGCTGGCCATGGCCGCGCCCGTGGCCTCTTCCCCCTATCGCGTGGTCGGCCCGGCCCCGCCGCTCGCCGGAGCTGGCCGGCCCTTCCCTTACGGGCGCCCGCATGCTCACGGGGCTTCGCCCCAGCAACCGCGCCCGTTAGCGCTAACCCAGCACCCGCAAGGCCCCCTGGGCCTATGACAGCGGGCCCCGCCCCAGAACAAAAAAAATGATGAATAATAATAATAATAATAAATAATTAAAATAATTAATTAATTAATTAATTAATTAATTAATCCTGTTAATTAATCTAATCAATTAGTTAGGTTAATTAAACCCTAATTAACATAAACAGTGTATGACAGGTGGGTCCCACTGGACCCACTGGTCAGGTTGACCAAGTCACTGCTGATGTCAGCATGACATCATGCTGATGTCATTAATATGTTTTTCGAATTAATTTAAATAATTAATTAAATTCCAGAAATTAATAAAATCTTTAGAAAATCATATCTTTTAATCCGTAACTCGGATTAAAATATTTTCAACATGAAAGTTGCTCAGAATGTCGAGACGAATTTGAATACGCAGCCCGTTTATCCGCCACGCATCCCTAGCATAGCAAACACGCAACTTTCCCCCTCCGTTTCATCTGTCCGAGAACGCGGAACACCGGGAATACTTTTCCAGATGTTTTCCCCCTTCACCGGTACCCCCTCGTACCGCGTTAGGGCACACCTAGCATCACGTTTTGTCATGTCATGCATCATTATGCATCTGTTTGCATTATATTTATTGTTTCTTCCCCCTCTTCTCTCGCTAGACACCGAGACCAACGCCGCTGCTACCCAGTACGACTACGGAGTTGACGACCCCTCTCTCTTGCCAGAGCAACCAGGCAAGCCCCCCCTTTGATCACCAGATATCGCCTACTCTTCTCTATACTGCTTGCATTAGAGTAGTGTAGCATGTTACTGCTTTCCATTATTCCTATCCTGATGCATAGCCTGTCCTTGCTACTACTGTTGTCACCATTACCTGCTATCCTACTGCTTAGTATAGGATGCTAGTGTTCCATCAGTGGCCCTACACTCTTGTCCGTCTGCCATGCTATACTACTGGGCCGTGATCACTTCGGGAGGTGATCACGGGCATATACTATATACTTTACACAGTTACCTTACTTATGATACTGTTCGGAGATGGGGGCTGAAGGGGCAGGTGGCTCCATCCCGGTAGAGGTGGGCCTGGGTTCCCGACGGCCCCCGACTGTTACCTTGTGGCGGAGCGACAGGGCAGGTTGAGACCACCTAGGAGAGAGGTGACCTGGCCCTGGTCGGCGTTCGCGGACACTTAACACGCTTAACGAGATCTGGGAATTTGATGTGAGTCTGGCCATTTGGTCTATACGCACTAACCATCTACGCGGGAGTAGTTATGGGTATCCCGGCGTCGTGGTATCAGCCGAAGCCTTCGTGACGTCAGCGACTGAGTGGCGCGCGCCGCATTGGATCGTAAGCTCGCGCTTGTATTAAGGGGGCTAGATCTGCTTCCGGCCGCGTTTGCAACGTGCAGGTGTGCTATGGGCGATGGGCCCAGACCCCTGTGCGCTTAGGTTTAGACCGGCGTGCTGACCTCTTTGTTGTGCCTAGGTGGGGCTGCGACGTGTTGATCTTCCACGGCCGGGCATGACCCACGAAAGTGTGTCCGGCCAAATGGGATCAAGCGTGTTGGGGTATGTGGTGCACCCCTGCAGGGAAGTTAATCTATTCGAATAGCCGTGATCTTCAGTAACAGGACGACTTGGAGTTGTACCTTGACCTTATGACAACTAGAACCGAAACTAAATAAAACACACCCTTCCAAGTGCCAGATACAACCGGTGATCGCTCTCTCACAGGGCGACGAGGGGAGGATCATCGGTTAGGGTTATGCTATGCGATGCTACTTGGAGGACTTCAGCCTACTCTCTTCTACATGCTGCAAGATGGAGGTGGCCAGAAGCGTAGTCTTCGACAGGATTAGCTATCCCCCCTCTTGTTCTGGCTTTCTGCAGTTCAGTCCACCGATATGGCCCTTTACACATTTACCCATGCATATGTAGTGTAGCTCCTTGCTTGCGAGTACTTTGGATGAGTACTCACGGTTGCTTTCTCCTTCTTTTCCCTCTATCCCTTCTACCTGGTTGTCGCAACCAGATGTTGGAGCCCAGGAGCCAGACGCCACCATCGACGACGACTCCTACTACACCGGAGGTGCCTACTACTACGTGATGCCCGCTGACGACGACCAGGAGTAGTTAGGAGGATCCCAGGCAGGAGGCCTCCGCCTCTTTCGATCTGTATCCCAGTTTGTGCTAGCCTTCTTAAGGCATACTTGTTTAACTTATGTCCGTACTCAGATTTTGTTGCTTCCGCTGACTCGTCTATGATCAAGCTCTTGTATTCGAGCCCTCGAGGCCCCTGGCTTGTAATATGATGCTTGTATGACTTATTTTATTTGTAGAGTTGTGTTGTGATATCTACCCGTGAGTCCTTGATCTTGATCATACACATTTGCGTGCATGATTAGTGTACGGTCAAATCGGGGGCGTCACAGGGACGGGCGGGGCGGGCGCGACGGGCGGGGGCGCGGCGGCGGGGTCCTCCATGGCCGGCGTGTTGGGGATCTTAGCAGAAATTTAAAATTTTCTACGCATCACCAAGATCAATCTATGGAGTAATCTAGCAACGAGGGGAAGGAGAGTGCATCTACATACCCTTGTAGATCGCTAAGCGAAAGCGTTGCAAGAACGCGGATGAAGGAGTCATACTCGTAGCGATTCAGATCGCGGTTGATTCCGATCTAAGCGCCGAACCACGGCGCCTCCGCGTTCAACACACGTGCAGCCCGGTGACGTCTCCTACGCCTTGATCCAGCAAGGGGAGAAGGAGAGGTTGGGGAAGACTCCATCCAGCTGCAGCACGACGGCATGATGGTGAAGGAGAAGCGTGGCAATCCTGCAGGGCTTCGCCAAGCACCGCGGGAGAAGAGGAGGACTTGGGAGAAGGGGAGGGCTGCGCCAGAACTTTGGTGCGGCTACCCTCCCACCCCCCACATATATATAGTGGCAAGGGAGAGGGGCCCGGCCCCCTCAGATCCAATCTGAGGAGGGGGCGGCGGCCAGGGGGGTTGCCTTGCCCCCCAAGGCAAGGGGGGCGCCCCCCTTTAGGGTTCCCCCAAACCCTAGGCGCATGGGCCCTAGGGAGGGAGGCGCCCAGCCCACTAAGGGGCTGGTCCCTCTCCACACACAACCCATAGGGCCCTCCGGGGCAGGTGGACCCTCCCGGTGGACCCCCGGAACCCCTCCAGTGGTCCCGGTATAATACCGGTAACCCCCCGAATTATTCCGGTGACCGTATGATGACTTCCCATATATAAATCTTTACCTCCGGACCATTTCGGAACTCCTCGTGACGTCCGGGATCTCATCCGGGACTCCGAACAACATTCGGTGACCACATACATACTTTCCCTATAACCCTAGCGTCATCGAACCTTAAGTGTGTAGACCCTACGGGTTCGGGAGTCATGCAGACATGGCCGAGACAACTCTCCGGTCAATAACCAACAGCGGGATCTGGATACCCATATTGGCTCCCACATGCTCCATGATGATCTCATCAGATGAACCACGATGTCAAGGATTCAATCAATCCCGCATACAATTCCCTTTGTCCATCGGTACGATACTTGCCCGAGATTCGATCGTCGGTATCCCGATACCTGGTTCAATCTCGTTACCGGCAAGTCTCTTTACTCGTTCCGTAACACATCATCCCGTGATCAACTCCTTGATCACATTGTGCACATTATGATGATGTCCTACCGAGTGGGCCCAGAGATACCTCTCCGTTTACACGGAGTGACAAATCCCAGTCTCGATTCGTGCCAACCCAACAGACACTTTCGGAGATACCTGTAGTGAACCTTTATAGCCACTCAGTTACGTTGTGACGTTTGGTACACCCAAAGCATTCCTACGGTATCCGGGAGTTGCACAATCTCATGGTCTAAGGAAATGATACTTGACATTAGAAAAGCTTTAGCATACGAACTACACGATCTTTGTGCTAGGCTTAGGATTGGATCTTGTCCATCACATCATTCTCCTAATGATGTGATCCCGTTATCAACGACATCCAATGTCCATGGTCAGTAAACTATAACCATCTATTGATCAACGAGCTAGTCAACTAAAGGCTTACTAGGGACATGGCGTTGTCTATGTATCCACACATGTATCTGAGTTTCCTATCAATACAATTCTAGCATGGATAATAAACGATTATCATGAACAATGAAATATAATATAATAATAACTAATTTATTATTGCCTCTAGGGCATATCTCCAACAGTCTCCCACTTGCACTAGAGTCAATAATCTAGTTCACATCGCCATGTGATTAACACTCACAGGTCACATCACCATGTGACCAACATCCAAAGAGTTTACTAGACTCAATAATCTAGTTCACATCACTATGTGATTAACACTCAATGAGTTCTGGGTTTGATCATGTTATGCTTGTGAGAGAGGTTGTAGTCAACGGGTCTTGCCATATTCAGATCCCTATGTATTTCGCAAAACTTTATGTCATATCATAGATGCTGCTGCCACATTCCACTTGGAGCTATTCCAAATTTTTGCTCCATTATACGTATCCGGTATCTCTACTCAGAGCTATCCGGATAGGTGTTAAGCTTGCATCGACGTAACTCTTTACGTCGAACTCTTTATCACCTCCATAACCGTGAAACATTTCCTTATTCCTCTAAGGATAATTTTGACCGCTATCTGGTGATCAGTCCTAGATCACCTTTGTACCCTCTTTCCAGACATGTGGCAAGGCACACATCAGGTGCGGTACTCAGCATGGCATACCGTATAGGGCCTATGACAAGAGCATAGGGGACGACCTTCGTCCTTCCTCTTTCTTCTGCCGTGGTCAATCTTTGAGTCTTACTCAACTTCACACCTTACAACTCAGGTAAGAACCCCTTCTTCGACTGATCTATTTTGAACTCCTTCAAAAACATGTCAAGGTGTGCGTTCTTTGAAAGTATCATCAGGCGTCTTGATCTATCTCTATAGATCTTGATGCCCAATATGTAAGCAGCTTTATCCAGGTCTTCCTTTGAAAAACACTCTTCAAACAACCGTTTATGCTTTCCAGAAATTCTACATTATTTCGGATCTACAATATGTCATCCACATATACTTATCAGAAATGTTGTAGTGCTCCCACTCACTTTCTTGTAAATACAAGTTTCTAGCAAACATTGTATAAAACCTAAAAGCTTTGATCACTCCATCAAAACATATATTCCGATTCCGAGATGCTTGCTCTAGTCCATAGAAGGATTGCTGGAGCCAGCATACCTTTTAGCATCCTGAGGATCGACAAAACCTTTTATTGTATCACATACAACTTTTCTTACGAAAACTTGGTAAGAAAACTTGTTTTGACATCCATCTGTAAGATTTCGTAATCGAAAAATACAGCTAGTGCTAACATGATTCGGACGGACTTAAGCATCGCTACGGGTAAGAAATTCTCATCGTAGTCAACTCCTTGAACTTGTGAAAAAAACTCTTTCCCACAAGTCGAGCTTCATAGACGGTAACATTACCGCCCACGTCCGTCTTCTTCTTAAAGATCCATTTATCTCAATGGCTTGCCGATCATCGGGCAAGTCCACCAAAGTCCATACTTTGTTCTAATATATGGATCCTATCTCGGATTTCATGGCTTCTAACCATTTGTCGGAATACGGGCCCACCATCGCTTCTCCATAGCTCGTAGGTTCATTGTTGTCTAACAACATGATATCTAAGACAGGATTACCATACCACTTAGGAGTAGTACATATCCTTGTCGACCTACGAGGTTCGATAGCAACTTGATCCAAAGCTTCATGATCACTATCATTAACTTCCTATTCAACAGACGTAGGCGCCACAGAAAACATCTTTCTGTGTTGCATCACTCTCTGGTTGAAATAAAGGTTCGACAACCTCATCAAGTTCTATCTTCCTCCCACTCAATTCTTTCGAGAGAAACTCCTTCTCGAGAAAGGACCCATTCTTAGCGACAAACAATTTGCCCTCGGATCTGAGATAGAAGGTGTACCCAACTGTCACCTTTGGGTATCCTATGAAGATGTGTTTGTCCGCTTTGGGTTTGAGCTTCTCCGGCTGAAGCCTTAACCATCGCAGCTCCAAACATTAAGAAACGACAACTTTGGTTTCTTGCCAAACCAATGTTCACACGACATCGTCTCAACGGACTTAGATGGTGTCCTATCTAAAGTGAATGCAGCTGTCTCTAACGCATAACCTTAAAATGAAAACGGTAGATTGGTAAGAGACATCATAGATTGCACCATATCTCACAGGGTTCGATTACGACGTCAGGACACACCATTACCTTGTGGTGTTCCAGGTGGCTTCAACTGTGAAACAATTCCACAATGTCTTAAGTGATTGCCAAACTCATAACTCAGAAAATTCCCTTTTGATCAGATCGTAGGAACATGATCTTATTGTTATGATGATTCTTAACTTCACTCTGAAATCGCTTGAACTTTTCAAATGTTTCAGACTTGTGCTTCATTAAGTAGATATATCTATATCTACCCAAATCTTCAGTGAAGATGAGAAAATAGCGATATCCACCGCACGCTTCAATTCTCATTGGATCACACGCATCAGCATGCATGATTTCCAACAAGTCACTTGCCCGTTTCATTGTACCTGAAAACGGGGTCTTAGTCATCCTGCCCATGAGGCATGGCTCGCATGTGTCAAGTGATTCAAAATCAAGTGACTCCAAACATCCATCGACATGGAGTTTCTTCATGCATCTTACGCCAATATGACCTAAGCGACAGTGCCACGAGAAACTGGTACTATCATTATTAACTCTACATCTTTTGGCGTGAACATGTGTATTACCACGACCGAGATTCAATGAACCATTCACATAGGGTGCATGACCATGAAAGGTATCATTCATGTAAACAGAATAACCATTCTTCTCTAACTTAAATGAATGACCGTATTGCAATGAACATGATCTAATCATATTCATGCTCAACGTAGACACCTGATAACACTTATCTAGGTTCAATACTAATCCCGAAGGCAGATGGAGCATGCGATGGTGATCTCATCGACTTTGGAAACACTTCCAACACACATCGTCACCTCGCCCTTAGCCAGTCTCCGTTTAGTCCGTAGCTTTTGCTTCAAGTCACCAATAATATCAATTGAACCGGTATCCAATACCCAGGTGCTACCAGGAGTACTAGTGAGGTACACATTAATAACACGTATATACTTTGTTGAAGTTGCCAGCCTTCTTATCTACCATGCATTTGGGGTAATTCCGCTACCAGTGGTCGTTCCCCTTACAATAGAAGCACTCAGTCTCGGGTTTGGGTTCAACCTTGGGTTCCATCACTGGAGCGGCAACTGGTTTGCCATCCATGAAGTTTCCCTTCTAGCCCTTGCCCTTCTTGAAACCAGCGGTCTTGTTAAACCATCAACACTTGATGCTCCTTCTTTGATTTCTACCTTTTGCGGTCTTAAGCACCGCAAACAGCTCCAGGATCAACACCATCCCTTGCATGTCATAGTTCATCACGAAGATCTAGTAGCTTAGTGATAGTGGCTAGAGAACTCTATCAATCACTATCTTATCTAGAAGTTTAACTCCCACTTGATTTAAGTGATTGTAGCACCCAGACATTCTGAGCACATGCTCATTAGCTGAGCTATTCTTCTCCATCTTGTTGGCAAAAGAACTTGTCATAGGTCTCATACCTCTCAACACGGGCATGAGCCTGAAATCCCAATTTCAGCTCTTGGAACATCTCATATGTTCTATGGCGTTCAAAATGTCATTGGATCCCCGATTCTAAGCCGTAAAGTATGGTGCACTAAACTATCATGTAGTCATCAGGATGTGTCTGTCAGGTGTTCACAACATCCACAGACGACGTTGTAGGGGTTTGCACATCGAGCGGTGCATCAAAGACGTAAGCCTTCTATGTAGTAGTGAGGACACTCCTCGGACCACGGACCTAGCCTGCATCATTGCTTACAATATCTTTCAACTTAATCTTTCTCTAGGAACGTATTGAAACAGGGAGCTACAACGTGAGCTATTTATCTACAACATATTTGCAAAGACAATTTAGACTATGTTCATGATAATTGAGTTCATCTAATCAAATTATTTAATGAACTCCCACTCAGATAGGCATCCCTCTAGTCATCTAAGTGAAACATGATCCGAATCGACTAGGTCGTGTCCGATCATCACGTGAGACAGACTAGTCATCAAGGGTGAACATCTCATGTTGATCGTATCTTCTATACGACTCATGTTCGACCTTTCGGTCTTCCGTGTTCCGAGGCCATGTCTGTACATGCTAGGCTCGTCAAGTCAACCTAAGTGTTTCGCATGTGTCCCGAGGCCCCATGTCTATACATGCTAGGCTCGTCAACACCCGTTGTATTCGAACGTTAGAATCTATCACACCCGATCATCATGTGGTGCTTCGAAACGACGAACCTTCGCAACGGTGCACAGTTAGGGGGAACACTTTTCTTGAAATTTTAGTGAGGGATCATCTTATTTAAGCTACCGTCGTTCTAAGCAAATAAGATCTAAAACATGATAAACATCACATGCAATCAAATGGTGACATGATATGGCCAATATCATTTTGCTCCTTTTGATCTCCATCTTCGGGGCTCCATGATCATCGTTGTCACCGGCATGACACCATGATCTCCATCATCATGATCTCCATCATCGTGTCTTCTTGAAGTTGTCTTGTCATCCATTACTTATACTACTATGGCTAACGCTTTAGCAATAAAGTAAAGTAATTACATGACGTTTATGTTGACATGCAGGTCATAAATAAATTAAGACAACTCCTATGGCTCCTGCCGGTTGTCATACTCATCGACATGCAAGTCGTGATTCCTATTACAAGAACATGATCAATCTCATACATCACATATATCATTCATCACATCCTTTTGGCCATATCACATCACAAGGCATATGCTGCAAAAACAAGTTAGACGTCCTCTAATTGTTGTTGCAAGTTTTTACGTGGCTGCTATAGGTTTCTAGCAAGAACGTTTCTTACCTACGCCAAAACCACAACGTGATATGCCAATTTCTATTTACCCTTCGATCATAAGGACCCTTTTCATCGAATCCGATCCGACTAAAGTGGGAGAGACAGACACCCACTAGCCATCTTATGCAACTAGGGCATGTCAGTCGGTGGAACCAGTCTCACGTAAGAGTACGTGTAAGGTCGGTCCGGGCCGCTTCATCCCACGATGCTGCCGAATCAAGATAATACTAGTAACGGCAAGTAAATTGACAAAATCGACGCCCACAACTGCTTTGTGTTCTACTCGTTACGCATAGACCTGGCTCTGATACCACTGTTGGGGATCGTAGCAGAAATTTAAAATTTTCTACGCATCACCAAGATCAATCTATGGAGTAATCTAGCAACGAGGGGAAGGAGAGTGCATCTACATACCCTTGTAGATCGCTAAGAGGAAGCGTTGCAAGAACGTGGATGAAGAAGTCGTACTCGTAGCGATTCAGATCGCGGTTGACTCCGATCTAAGCGCCGAACCACGGCGCCTCCGCGTTCAACACACGTGCAGCCCGGTGACGTCTCCTACGTCTTGATCCAGCAAGGGGAGAATGAGAGGTTGGGGAAGACTCCATCCAGCAGCAGCACGACGGCATGGTGGTGAAGGAGGAGCGTGGCAATCCTGTAGGGCTTCGCCAAGCACCGTGAGAGAAGAGGAGTGTAACGCCCCGGACACACCCGCCGGTGGTCGTTACTCCTGGCGGGATCTAGACTGGCCCCATAGATCAATACTAGTCTTTTCTGCGCACTTTGTCCTCACTCGTGCGCATCCGGGAGCAACTTCCCGGTCGGTCACCCATCCTGAAACTACTCCAAGCTGAGCACGCTTAACTTTGGAGTTCTTTCCGAATGGGCTCCCGGAAAAGAAGGAATTCCTTATTGATATGAGTAGTCTACCATCCCTAATAAGCCAGGCTATCACATACACCCCCACTTAGAGGAACCGACGTCCTCGTCGGGCCACAGGAACGTTCCCTCTTGGCACAAACGTCTGTGCTTCCAGTCCGGCACATGTGCCATGCCGTGTGCCACGACGGGTCACAAACGTCATGCACAACATGACCGCGCACCTGTCCGCAAACATCCGTGTAACCGCGAGGGTCGGCTCTGATACCAACTTGTAACGCCCCGGACACACCCGCCGGTGGTCGTTACTCCTGGCGGGATCTAGACTAGCCCCATAGATCAATACTAGTCTTTTCTGCGCACTTTGTCCTCAGTCGTGCGCATCCGGGAGCAACTTCCCGGTCGATCACCCATCCTGAAACTACTCCAAGCTGAGCACGCTTAACTTTGGAGTTCTTTCCGAATGGGCTCCCGGAAAAGAAGGAATTCCTTATTGATATGAGTAGTCTACCATCCCTAATAAGCCAGGCTATCACAAGGAGGACTTGGGAGAGGGGGAGGGCTGCGCCAGAACTTTGGTGCGGCTGCCCTCCCACCCCCCACATATATATAGGGGCAAGGGAGAGGGGGGCCGGCCCCCTCAGATCCAATCTGAGGAGGGGGCGGCGGCCAGGGGGGTTGCCTTGCCCCCCAAGGCAAGGGGGGCGCCCCCCTTTAGGGTTCCCCCAAACCCTAGGCGCATGGGCCCTAGGGGGGAGGCACCCAGCCCACTAAGGGGCTGGTCCCTCTCCACACACAGCCCATAGGGCCCTCCGGGGCAGGTGGACCCTCCCGGTGGACCCCCGGAACCCCCTCCAGTGGTCCCGGTATAATACCGGTAACCCCCCGAATTATTCCGGTGACCGTATGATGACTTCCCATATATAAATCTTTACCTTCGGACCATTTCGGAACTCCTCGTGACGTCCGGGATCTCATCCGGGACTCCGAACAACATTCGGTGACCACGTACATACTTTCCCTATAACCCTAGCGTCATCGAACCTTAAGTGTGTAGACCCTACGGGTTCGGGAGTCATGCAGACATGGCCGAGACAACTCTCCGGTCAATAACCAACAGCGGGATCTGGATACCCATATTGGCTCCCACATGCTCCATGATGATCTCATCGGATGAACCACGATGTCAAGGATTCAATCAATCCCGTATACAATTCCCTTTGTCCATCGGTACGATACTTGCCCGAGATTCGATCGTCGGTATCCCGATACCTTTGTTCAATCTCGTTACCGGCAAGTCTCTTTACTCGTTCCGTAACACATCATCCCGTGATCAACTCCTTGATCACATTGTGCACATTATGATGATGTCCTACTGAGTGGGCCCAGAGATACCTCTCCGTTTACACGGAGTGACAAATCCCAGTCTCGATTCGTGCCAACCCAACAGACACTTTCGGAGATACCTGTAGTGAACCTTTATAGCCACCCAGTTACGTTGTGACGTTTGGTACACCCAAAGCACTCCTACGGTATCCGGGAGTTGCACAATCTCATGGTCTAAGGAAATGATACTTGACATTAGAAAAGCTTTAGCATACGAACTACACGATCTTTGTGCTAGGCTTAGGATTGGGTCTTGTCCATCACATCATTCTCCTAATGATGTGATCCCGTTATCAACGACATCCAATGTCCATGGTCAGTAAAATATAACCATCTATTGATCAACAAGCTAGTCAACTAGAGGCTTACTAGGGACATGGTGTTGTCTATGTATCCACACATGTATCTGAGTTTCCTATCAATACAATTCTAGCATGGATAATAAACGATTATCATGAACAATGAAATATAATATAATAATAACTAATTTATTATTGCCTCTAGGGCATATCTCCAACACGGCGCGGCAGGAGGCGGCGGGAGGCGGCGGGAGGAGGAGGCCGGGAGGAGGAGGAAGTTTCCTCCCGCGCGAGAGAGGAGGAGGAGTGCGGGTTGGGGGGGGGGGGGGGATTTTCCTCTCAACCCCTACTTCTACAGGTTGCAAACTAGTTTGAGGGTTGGACCTCTAATTTTTTTATGGGTTTGAGTGTTTAGAGGTTCTAGTCTACGACGTTTTTTCGGCGAAAACTGTAAAAAAACGGTTATTTTTAAGGGTTTGAGGGCTCTACTAGACTTTATCTTAGAGCATCTACACCCGTTCATCTCAAACCCGCCTTAGACACCTCGACCAACCACCCGATCAATAACTGGTCAACAAACATCGACCCGAAAGTCTCAAACTGATCGGCATCCTTCATATTCAATTTAAATATAGAACGGACATAAGAAGACCCAGGCGCCGCTGGACGTGTCCATCACGTCGGACTGATGATTATTCTCCACAAAATCGTCTGGAAACACGGTGGTTCCATGGACGTCTTCTCCGACGAGGTGTGAATGGCACCGCCCTGACTCACCACACGAGGCCAAATTTAAGCCGGTCGGCGTCCCCCAACCCTCGCCACATCCACCTCCTCCCTCTCCGCACCGCCACCTGAGCCCATCCACCTCTCTCGCGTTCCGCCGCTCTTCCCACGCCGTTCGGCTTCACCATAGCCCACAAAAGAAGAAGACATATGCTCTGCTCACGCTGGAGCGCCGTTTCCAGATTGAGGAGGAGATCCAGACAAGGCACGTGATGTCGCTTGAACTACGTCGTTATTTCCTCAAAGAGGAAGGGATGATGCAACACATCTACTGTAAGTATTTCCCTCAGTTATGAAACAAAGGTTATCAATTCAGTAGGAGAACCAAGCAACACTATGTAAACGGTACCTCCACACAAAGAACAAATACTTGCAACTTTACGCTTATGAGGGGTTATCAATCCCTCTACAGGTAACGTCACTAGAAATTGTCAAGTTGACGGGATAAAATTGTGATAGATTGGATAAATAGATCTCAATAAAACGTGAAATAAAATAAATAACAAAAAGTGTAGCAAGATATTTTGGGGTTTTTGGAATAATAGATCTGAAAATAAAAGCAAATAAAAATAGATCTCAAAGCAAATATGATAAAGAATAGACCCGAGGGCCGTAGATTTCACTATTGGCTTCTCTCAAGAAAATAGCACACGGTGGGTAAACAAATTACTGTTGGGCAATTGATAGAAGATCAAATAATTATGACGATATCCAAGGCAATGATCAATATATAGGCAACACGTCCAAGATTAGTAGACCGACTCCTGCCGTATTATTACTCCACACATCGACTGCTATCCATCATGCATCTAGTGTATTAAGTTTATGGAGAAATGGAGTAATGCAATAAAAACGATGACATGATGTAGACAAGATCTATTCATGTAGGAATAGCCCCCGTCTTGTTATCCTTAATATCAACGATATATGTGTGTCTTGCTGCCCCTTCTGTCACTTGGAAAGAACACCGCACGATCGAACCCATCACAAAGCACGTCTTCCCATGACAAGAAAAATCGATTTAGCTGGTCTAACTAAACCAAAGATTCTAAGAAGAAATACGAGGCTATAAATAATCATGCATATAAGAGATCAAAGAAGACTCAAACAATATTCATGGATATAGATCTGGTCATAAACTCAAAGTTCATTGGATCCCAACAAACGCACTGCAAAAAGAGTTATATCAAATAGATCTCCAAGAGACCATTGTATTGAGAATCAAAAGAGAGAGAGGAAGTCATCTAGCTACTGCCTACAGACCTGTAGATCTATGATGAACTACTCACGCATCATCGGAGAGGCACCAATGAGGATGAGGAACCCCTCCGTGATGGTGTCTAGATTGGATCTCGTGGTTCTGAAACTTGCGGCGACTGGAATTGTGTTTCGTCGACTCCCCTAGAGTTTCTGGAATATTTGGGTATTTATAGGGTGAAGAGGCGATGCGTGAGGTCACTGAGGGGGCACAACCCCCCTGGGCGCGCCTGCCACAACCCCTCCTGGGCGTGCCTGGGCTCCTGGGTGCGTCATGGTGGGTTGTGCCCACCTCGGGCCTCCCCTCTGGTACTTGTTTGGCCATCTTGTGTCTTCTGATTCAAAAAAATTCTCCAAAAAGCTTTGCAATGTTTGGACTCCGTTTGGTACTGGTATTCTGAAAGTAAAAAACAAGCAAAAAACTACGACTGGCACTAGGCACTATGTCAATAGGTTAGTCGCAGAAAAAGATATAAAGTTGCTATAAAATGATTGTAAAACATCCAAGAATGATAATATAACAGCATGGAACAAGCAAAAATTATAGATATGTTGGAGACGAATCAACATCCTCAAGCTTAATTCCTGCTCGTCCTCGAGTAGGTAAATGATAAAAACAGATTTTTTGATGTGGAATGCTGCCTGACATGTTCATCACATATTCTTTTCTTTTGTAGCATGGACATTTGAATTTTTATATGGTTCAAAGCAATAGTCTAGTTTTGACATGAAGATTTCAACACTCAAGCATATCAACAAGCAACCATGTCTTTTAAAATGTCAACACTAAAGAAAGTTATCCCTAGCCCATCATGCTCAATCATTGATCCATTCATAGAACACACTCGCATATTAGCTACATCCAATGCTCAAGTATGATCATAATGCTCTCTAGTTGGTGCTTTATAAGAGAAGATGAAGACTCAAGTAAAAATAAAAATTGCATAAAGTAAATAGATTGGCCCTTCGTAGAGGGAAGTAGGGATTTGAAGAGGTGCCAGAGCTCAAAGCAAAATTTGAGAGATAAATTTTTTTGAGAGGCATACTTTTCCCGTCAACGAAAATGATCGAGTAATTTTCAACACTTTCCATGCTAGATATATCATGGGCGGTTCGCAAACAGAAAGTAAAGTTTATTCCTTTTTCCACCATTCTTTCATAATCCATAGCTAGCCGTATCCACGGGTGCCTTCCATGCCAACACTTTTCAAGGAATTTATTATTTGACAACATAAAGTAAAATTCTTTTTTCATTTCGGGACTGAGCATCCCTATTACCATCGTACTCCCGTGCAATGACAAGTTAATAAACACCCATCTTGAGAATAACACATTTAGTATGAAAAATATTGGCCACCCCCTGCCGCTTCATGAGCAGTACGGGCACACAAAAAGAACAATTATTTTAAAAATTAGAGGTGACACATACAAATTTGCTTAGAACGACACGGAAATACCGCATATAGGTAGGTATGGTGGACTCATATGGCAAAACTGAGTTTAAATATTTTGGATGCATAAGTAGTATTTCTACTTAGTACAAGTGGAGGCTAGCAAATAGATTGAGAAGCAACCAACCAAGAAACGAAAAATCACATAAGCGAGCATTAAGCATAACTAACACCAATTAATGCACCACAAGTAGGATGTAATTTCATTGCATAACTATTGACTTTCGTGCTTGCATAGGGAATCACAAACCTTAACACCAATATTCTTACTAAAGCATAATTACTCACCAACATGACTCACATATCACTATCATCATATCTCAAAACTATTACAAAGAATCAAGTTTATTTGTCCAATGATCTTCATGATTTTTTTATTATATCCCTCTTGAATATCTATCACTTTGGGACTAATTTCATATGTTGCTTTTGATAAGCTCAAACAAATTTAAGTGAATAACACGAGCATAATTTTTTTCTTCTCTCAAAATAATATAAGTGAGGCATGAGAGCATTTCTTCAAAAATTTACTAACTCTCAAATAAATCTAAGTAAAGCATGAGAGCATTTTTCAAAAATATTAAAGCACACCATGCTAAAAAAGATATAAGTGAAGCACTAGAGCAATTCCATAGCTAAAAAAATTTAAGTGAAGCATAAAGAGCAATTCTATTAAATCATAGCATAATTTTGGCTCTCTCAAATAGGTGTGTTCAGCAAGGATACTTGTGACAAACTAAAAATCAAAACAAGCAAAGACTCATATAATACAAGACGCTCCAAGCAAAACTCATGATATATGAAAAATAAAAATATAGCTCCAAGTAAAATACCGATGGTCGTTAGAAGAAAGAGGGGATGCCTCGGAAGGCATCCCCAAGCTTAGTTGTTTCATTCTCCTTGAATAATAACTTGGGGTGCCATGGGGCATCCCCAATCTTAAGATCTTTTCACTCCTTATTCCTTCATCCATCGTGATCTCACCCAAAACTTGAAAACTTCAATCACACAAAACTCAACAAAACCTTCGTGGGATCCGTTAGTATAACAAAGCAAATCACCACTCTAAGTACTGTTGCAAACCCATTCATATTTTATTTTTGCATCATACCTACTATATTCTAACTTTACCATGGCTTATACCCCCCCGATACAAACTATAGATTCATCAAAATAAGGACACAACGCAAAGAAAACAGAATCTGTCAAAAACATAACAGTCTGTAGTAATATGCAAACTTCGTATATTTCTACAACTCCAAAATTTCTGAAAAATTAGGATAGCATAGGCAATTTGTATATAAATCTTGCATAAAAAAATCATAATTTTATCACGCTTTTGTGATTTTAAACAATTCTGCTACTAGCACACAAAGTTTCTGTTTTTCAACAAGATCAAATCAACTATCACCCAACATGATCCTAAAGGCTTTCCTTGGCACAAACACTAATTAAAACACAAAAAACATAAACATAACAGTAGCATAATTGTGCAAACACTCAAGAACAGAAAGAAAAAGGCAAAAATAAAATTTATTCATTGGGTTCCCTCCCAACAAGCGCTATCGTTTTATGCCCCTAACTAGGCATTGATAATTTTAATGATGCTCGCATGAAAGACAAGAATTGAAGCGCAAAGAGAGCATCATAAAGCATGTGAAAATCACATTTAAGTCTAACATACTTCCTATGCATAGACATTTTATAAGCAAACAAATTATCAAAACAAGCAAAAACTAGCATATGCAAGGAAGAAGAATAAAACATTGACAATCTCAACACGAAGAGAGGTAATTTAGCAACATGAAAATTTCTACAATCATATATCCGTCTCTCATAATAATTACATGTGGGATCATGATCAAATTCAACAATATAGCTATCATATAAAATTTTCTCTTCATAATCCACATGCATAAAAGTTTTATAATATTCCAAAATAGTGGGATTAACATTAACTAAAGTCATGACCTCTCCAAACCCACCTTTATCAAAAAATTCATAAGATTGAGCGCTCTCCAAAT
Source organism: Triticum urartu (assembly GCF_003073215.2). Taxonomy (NCBI): domain Eukaryota; kingdom Viridiplantae; phylum Streptophyta; class Magnoliopsida; order Poales; family Poaceae; genus Triticum; species Triticum urartu. Next base: position 126,889,578 of record NC_053026.1, on the reverse strand, counting down.
ATGTAGGATTATTTTTACCTAAAGTTGACGCTCTTCCGAATCCACTTTCAATATTATTGCAAATAACATATTCATCATGAAGCTTAAATAAATTTTCAAGATCATAAGAGGAATCACTCCAATCATGATCGTTGCAATAAGTAATGGACATAGAAAAATTAGCATCCCCAAGCTTGGGGTTTTGCATATTATTAGCACAATTAAAATTAATAGAATTTGTAGTAAAATCATTGCAATCATGCTTCTCATTCAAGGAGCTATCATGAATCACTTCATATATTTCTTCATCACAATTTTCAAATTCACGAATCTCAAGCAAAACTTCATAAAGATAATCTAGTGCACTCAACTCACTAGCAATTGGTTCATCATGATTGGATCTTTTAAAAAGATTAGCAAGTGGATGGTGATCCATATCAGTAGATTTTTAGCAAGCGAAGATGAAGCAAATACAAGACACATGGCAACACAAGCAAACAAAGGTCGAACGAGAAAAAGGCAAACGGAAAATATTTTTGGATTTTTGCAAAAACATTTTAGAAGTGGGCGAGATGAAAATAAGAGGCAAATGGCAAATAATGTAAATTACAAGGAGATGAGATTTATGATTAGGAACCTGCTATATGTTGATGATGTCTCCCAGGCAACGGTGCCAGAAATTCATTTTGATGTCGCTTGAACTACGTCGGTATTTCCCCAAAAAGGAAGGGATGATGCAGCACATCTACGGTAGGTGTTTCCCTTAGTTATGGAACCAAGGTTACCAATCCAATAGGAGAACCAAGCAACACTATGTAAATGGTACCTACACACAAAGAACAAATACTTGCACCCGACGCTTATGAGGGGTTGTCAATCCCTCTACAAGTAATGGCGCCAAAAATTGTCAAGTTTACGGGAAAAATTTGTGATAGATTGGATAAATAGATCTCGATAAAACACGGAATAAAATAAGTAACAAAAAAGTGCAGTAAGGTATTTTTGGGTTTTTGGAATAATAGATATGAAAATAAAAGCAAATAAAAATAGATCTCAAAACAAATATGATAAAGAATAGACTCAGGGGCCGTAGATTTCACTAGTGGATTATCTTAAGAAAATAGCACACGGTGGGTAAACAAATTACTGTTGGGAAATTGATAGAAGATCGAATAATTATGCTGATATCCAAGGCAATGATCAATATATAGGCATCACGTCCAAGATTAGTAGACCGACTCCTGCCTGCATCTACTACTATTACTCCACACATCGACCACTATCCAGCATGCATCTAGTGTATTAAGTTCATGGAGAAACGGAGTAATGCAATAAGAACGATGACATGATGTAGATGATATCTATTCATGTAGGAGTAGCCCCCATCTTGTTATCCTTAATAGTAACGATACGTGCGTGTCTTGCTGCCCCTTCTGTCACTGGGAAAGAAAACTGCATGATCGAACCCATCACAAAGCATGTCTTCCCATGGCAAGAAAAATCGATCTAGTTGGCCTAACTAAACCAAAGATTCCAAGAATAAATACGAGGCTATAAATAATCATGCATATAAGAGATCAAAGAAGACTCAAATAATATTCATGGATATAGATCTGACCATAAACTCAAAGTTCATCGGATCCCAACAAACACACCGCAAAAAGAGTTACATCAAATAGATCTCCAAGAGACCATTGTATTGAGAATCAAAAGAGAGAGATGAAGCCATCTAGATACTACCTAAGGTCTATGATGAACTACTCACGCATCATCGGAGAGGCACCAATGAGGATGATGAACCCCTCCGTGATGGTGTCTAGATTGGATCTCGTGGTTCTGGAACTTGCGGTGGCTGGAATTGTGTTCTGTCGACTCCCCTAGGGTTTCTGGAATATTTGGGTATTTATAGGGCGAAGAGGCGGTGCGGGAGGTCAACGAGGGGGGCACAACCCCCTGGGCGTGCCTGGGCTCCTAGGCGGACCCTGGTGGGTTGTGCCCAACTTGAGTCTCCCCTATGGTACTTCTTTGGCCCATCTTGTGTCTTCTGGTCTAAAAAAATTCTCCAAAAAGTTTTGTTGCGTTTGGACTCCGTTTGGTACTGATATTCTGTGAAGTAAAAAACAAGCAAAAAACAACAACTGGCACTAGGCACTATGTCAATAGGTTAGTCCCAAAAATGATATAAAGTTGCTATAAAATGATTGTAAAACATCCAAGAATGACATATAACATCATGGAACGAGCAAAAAATATAGATACGTTGGTGACGTATCAGTGCGCCGCCTGCATCGCAGCCGGTCTGCCTCCAGACTCGGCGAAGCCGGAGGAGGAGGAGGAGGAGGAGCGGCAGCCGTCTTCGATGGAGGTGACGGATCCGAAGGAGTACAAGGCAGAGCAGCCGTAGGATAAGCTGGCGGGGGCTCCGGGCTTCAGCATGGCGGGCGCGGAGGCGGAGTTCGTGGTCGCCCAAGCGACCAAGATGGCAGAGCAACATGCCATCCTCTAGTCCATCCAAGATGAGGCCTACTTGGAGGCCAACCAACAATTCATCCGGCGGGAACAGGCCGCGATCGACGCGCTTTTCGATGGACTCGACACGGAGATGGAGGTGGAGGCCGACGTAGAGCAGCTGGAAGAGTCAGAGTTGCGGTTGTCTCCCATGTACCTAGAGCCAGGCACGAAGATAGTGGACATCTTGGACGAGAATTAGGGTATTATATGTTTCTATGTAGGACTTTCTCGTGTGCATGATTTGTAAGGTTTCAAATTTGATATATCTGGATGCAAAGTAGTAAATTTAAGGTCTAACCTATCATTACCCATGGACGTGCCCGGGCACGTCCGCTTTGAGGGGCCGGATTGAAGGAAATATGCCCTAGAGGCGATGACAAAGGGAACAACGTATGTTGTTATGCGGTCTGACCGATAAAGATCTTCGTAGAATATGTGGGAGCCAATATGAGCATCCAGGTTCCGCTATTGGGTATTGACCGAAGACGTGTCTCGGTCATGTCTACATAGTTCTCGAACCCGTAGGGTCTGCACGCTTAAAGTTTCGATGACGGTTATATTATGAGTTTATGAGTTTTGATGTACCGAAGGTTGTTCGAAGTCCCGGATGTGATCACAGACATGACGAGGAGTCTCGAAATGGTCGAGACATGAAGATTGTGTTGGGGAACGTAGTAATTTCAAAAATTTCCTACGCACACGCAAGATCATGGTGATGCATAGCAACGAGAGGGGAGAGTGTTGTCTACGTACCCTCGTAGACCGTTCGCGGAAGCTTTATATCAACGCGGTTGATGTAGTCGTATGTCTTCACGATCCGACCGATCCAAGTACCGAAAGCACGGCACCTCCGAGTTCTGCACACGTTCGGCTCGGTGACGTCCTCACCTTCTCGATCCAGCAAGAGGGGCAAAGTAGTAGATGAGTTCCGGTAGCACGACGGTGTGGTGACGGTGTTGGTGAAGAACAATCTCTGCAGGGCTTCGCCTAAGCACTATGAAAACTAGGATGGAGGATAAACTAGAGGGGACGGGGTTGCCGGCACACGGTTTGGTGTTTCTTGATGTGTCTTTGGTGCTAGCCTTGCCCCTCTATTTATATGTTGAGCCATGGGGTCGAAACTTGGAGCAAAAGCCTCCTCAAAGTCGGTTTTGCCCGAAAGGCAAGAGTCCCACTCGGACTCCAGGACCGAACGCCACAATCCTTGGCGTCTGGCCCAGATGCCATGGGCCTCGGCGTCTGGCCTAGGGCCAGACGCCAGGGTCTCCAGCGTTTGGCCCCCTGGCCTCCGCAAAACTCCTTTTGCACCGACTTATAGCCCCATGGGCCTGACCCCTTGGCCAAACCATATCATCCAATATATGAATCTTTACCTCCGGACCATTCTAGAGCTCCTCGTCATGTCCGTGATCTCATCCGGGACTCCGAACAACATTCAGTCACCAACATACATAACTCATATAATACTATATCGTCAACGAATGTTAAGCGTGCGGACCCTATGGGTTCGAGAACTATGTACACATGACCGAGACACCTCTCTGGTCAATAACCAATAGCGGGACCTGGATGCCCATATTGGCTCCTACATATTCAACGAAGATCTTTATCGGTCAGACCGGATAACGACATATGTTGTTCCCTTTGTCATCGGTATGTTACTTGCCCGAGATTCGATCGTCGGTATCTCAATACCTAGTTCAATCTCGTTACCGGCAAGTCTATTTACTCATTCCGTAATACATCATCCCGCAACTAACTCATTAGTTGCAATGCTTGCAAGGCTTATAGTGATGTGCATTACCAAGTGGGCCCAGAGACACCTCTCTGACAATCGGAGTGACCAATCCTAATCTCGAAATACGCCAACCCAACAACTACCTTCGGAGGCACCTGTAGAGCACCTTTATAATCACCCAGTTACGTTGTGACGTTTGGTGGCACACAAAGTGTTCCTCCGGTAAACGGGAGTTGCATAATCTCATAGTCATAGGAACATGTATAAGTCATGAAGAAAGCAATAGCAACAAACTAAACGATCAAGTGCTAAGCTAACGGAATGGGTCAAGTCAATCATATCATTCTCCTAATGATGTGATCCCGTTGATCAAATGACAACTCATGTCTATGGTTAGGAAACTTAACCATCTTTGATCAACGAGCTAGTCAAGTAGAGGCATACTAGTGACACTCTGTTTGTCTATGTATTCACACATGTATTATGTTTCTGGTTAATACAATTCTGGCATGAATAATAAACATTTATCATGAAATAAGGAAATAAACAATAACTTTATTATTTCCTCTAGGGCATATTTCCTTCAGTCTCCCACTTGCACTAGAGTCAATAATCTAGATCACATCGCCATGTGATTTGACATCAACAGTTCACATCTTTATGTGGTTAACACCCATAGTTCACATCGACATGTGACCAACACCCAAAGGGTTTACTAGAGTCAGTAATCTAGTTCACATCGCTATGTGATTAACACCCAAAGAGTATTAAGGTGTGATCATGTTTTTCTTGTGAGATAATTTTAGTCAACGGGTCTCTCACATTCAGATCCATAAGTATTTTGCAAATTTCTATGTCTACAATACTCTGCATGGAGCTACTCTAGCTAATTGCTCCCACTTTCTATATGTATCTAGACCGAGACTTAGAGTCATCTAGATTAGTGTCAAAACTTGCATCGACATAACCCTTTACGACGAACCTTTTGTCACTTCCATAATCGAGAAACATATCCTTATTCCACTAAGGATAATTTTGACCGCTGTCCAGTGATCTACTCCTAGATCAATATCGTACTCCCTTTCCAAACTCAGTGGTAGGGTATGCAATAGATCTGGTACACAGCATGGCATACTTTATAGAACCTATGGCTGAGGCATAGGGAATGACTTTCATTCTCTTTCTATCTTCTGTCGTGGTCCGGCTTTGAGTCTTACTCAATTTCACACCTTGTAACACAGGCAAGAAACTCTTTCTTTGACTGTTCCATTTTGAACTACTTCAAAATCTTGTCGAGGTATGTACTCATTGAAAAAAAACTTATCAAGTGTCTTGATCTATCTCTATAGATCTCGATGCTCAATATGTAAGCAGCTTCACCGAGGTCCTTCTTTGAAAAACTCCTTTCAAACACTCCTTTATGCTTTGCAGAATAATTCTACATTATCTCCGATCAACAATATGTCATTCACATATACTTATCAGAAATGTTGTAGTGCTCCCACTCACTTTCTTGTAAATACAGGCTTCACCGCAAGTCTGTATAAAACTATATGCTTTGATCAACTTATCAAAGCGTATATTCCAACTCCGAGATGCTTGCACTAGTCCATAGATGGATCGCTGGAGCTTGCATATTTTGTTAGTACCTTTAGGATTGACAAAACCTTCTGGTTGCATCATATACAACTCTTCTTTAATAAATCCATTAAGGAATGAAGTTTTGTTTATCCATTTGCCAGATTTCATAAAATGCGGCAATTGCTAACATGATTCAGACAGACTTAAGCATAGATACGAGTGAGAAACTCTCATCGTAGTCAACACCTTGAACTTGTCGAAAACCTTTTTGCGACAATTCTAGCTTTGTAGATAGTAACACTACTATTAGCGCCCGTCTTCCTCTTGAAGATCCATTTAATCTCAATGGTTCGCCGATCATTGGGCAAGTCAATCAAAGTCCATAATTTGTTCTCATACATGGATCTCATCTCAAATTTCATGGCCTCAAGCCATTTCGCGGAATCTGGGCTCATCATCGCTTCCTCATGGTTCGTAGGCTCGTAATGGTCAAGTAACATGACCTTCAGAACAGGATTACCGTACCACACTGGTGCGGATCTCACTCTGGTTTACCTACGAGGTTCGGTAGTAACTTGATCTAAAGTTACATGATCATCATCATTAGCTTCCTCACTAATTGGTGTAGTAGTCACAGGAACAGATTTCTGTGATGAACTACTTTCCAATAAGGGAGCAGGTACAGTTACCTCATCAAGTTCTACTTTCCTTCCACTCACTTCTTTCGAGAGAAACTCCTTCTCTAGAAAGGATCCATTCTCAGCAATGAATAACTTGCCTTCGGATCTGTGATATAAGGTGTACCCAACATTTTCTTTTGGGTATCCTATGAAGACGCACTTCTATGATTTGGGTTTGAGCTTATCAGGTTGAAACTTTTTCACATAAGCATTGCAACCTCAAACTTTAAGAAACGACAGCTTAGGTTTCTTGCCAAACCATAGTTCATACGGTGTTCGTCTCAACGGATTTAGATGGTGCCCTATTTAACGTGAATGTAGCTGTCTCTAATGCATAACCCCAAAACTATAGTGGTAAATCGGTAAGAGACATCATAGATCGCACCATATCTAATAAAGTACGGTTACGACGTTCAGACACACCATTACACTGTGGTGTTCCAGGTGGCATGAGTAGTGAAACTATTTCACATTGTTGTAACTGAAGGCCAAACTCGTAACTCAAATATTTTACTTCTGCGATCATATCGTAGAAACTTTTTATTTTTGTTACGATGATTCTCCACTTCACTCTGAAATTCTTTGAACTTTTCAAATGTTTCAGACTTGTGTTTCATCAAGTAGATATACTCATATCTGCTCAAATCATCTGTGAAGATCAGAAAATAATGATACCTGCCGCGAGCCTCAATATTCATCGGACCACATACATCAGTATGTATGATTTCCAACAAATCTGTTGCTCGCTCCATTGTTTCGAAGAACGGAGTTTTAGTCATCTTGCCCATGAGGCATGGTTCGCAAGCATCAACTGATTCATAATCAAGTGATTCCAAAAGCCCATCAGCATGGATTTTCTTCATGCGCTTTACACCAATATGACCTAAACGGCAGTGCCACAAATAAGTTGCACTATCATTATTAACTTTGCATCTTTTGGCTTCAATATTATGAAAATGTGTATCACCACGATCGAGATCCACCAAACCATTTTCATTGGGTGTATGACCATAGAAGGTTTTATTCATGTAAACAGAACAACAATTATTCTCTAACTTACATGAATAACCGTATTGCAATAAACATGATCCAATCATATTTATGCTCAATGCAAACACTAAATAACATTTATTTTAGGTTTAACACTAATCCCGAAAGTATAGGGAGTGTGCGATGATGATCATATCAATCTTGGAACCATTTCCAATACACATCGTCACTTCACCCTTAACTAGTCTCTGTTCATTCTGTAACTCCTGTTTCGAGCTACTATTCTTAGCAAATGAACTAGTATCAAATACTGAGGGGTTACTATAAACATTAGTAAAGTACACATCAATAACATGTATATCAAATATACCTATGTTCACTTTGCCATTCTTCTTATCCGCCAATTACTTGGGGTAGTTCCGCTTCCACTGACCAGTCCCTTTGTAGTAGAAGTGATGACCCACAAGTATAGGGGATCTATCGTAGTCCTTTCGATAAGTAAGAGTGTCGAACCCAATGAGGAGCAGAAGGAAATGATAAGCGGTTTTCATCAAGGTATTCTCTGCAAGTACTGAAATAAGTGGTAACAGATAGTTTTGTGATAGGATAAATTGTAACGAGCAACAAGTAACAAAAGTAAATAAAGTGCAGCAGGGTGGCCCAATCCTTTTGTAGCAAAGGACAAGCCGGAACAAACTCTTATAATAGGAAAAGTGCTCCCGAGGACACATGGGAATATCATCAAGCTAATTTTCATCACGTTCATATGATTCGCGTTCGATACTTTGATAATTTGATATGTGGGTGGACCGGTGCTTGGGTGATGTTCTTACTTGAACAAGCATCCCACTTATGATTAACCTCTATTGCAAGCATCCGCAACTACAACAAAAGTATTAAGGTAAACCTAACCATAGCATGAAACATATGGATCCAAATCAGCCCCTTACGAAGCAACGCATAAACTAGGGTTTAAGCTTCTGTCACTCTAGCAACCCATCATCTACTTATTACTTCCCAATGCCTTCCTCTAGGCCCAAATAATGGTGAAGTGTTATGTAGTCGACGTTCACATAACACCACTAGAGGCTAGACAACATACATCTTATCAAAAATATCAAATGAATACCAAATTCACATGACTACTCATAGCAAGACTTCTCCCTTGTCCTCAGGAACAAACGTAATTACTCACAAAGCATATTCATGTTCATAATCAGAGGGGTAATAATATGCATATAGGATCTGAACATATGATCTTCCACCAATTAAACCAACTAGCATCAACTACAAGGAGTAATCAACACTACTAGAAACCTACTAGCACCAATCCCGGACTTTGAGACAAGAATTGGATACAAGAGATGAACTAGGGTTTGGAGATGAGATGGTGTTGGTGAAGATGTTGATGGAGATTGCCCTCTCCCGATGAGAGGAGCGTTGGTGATGACGATGGTGATGATTTCCCCCTCCGGGAGGGAAGTATCCCCGGCAGAACAACTCTGCCGGAGCTCTAGATTGGATCCGCCAAGGTTCCGCCTCGTGGCGGCGGAGTCTCGTCCCGAAAAGTTCCTTCCTATTTTTTTCTCATCGAAAGACCTCATATAGGAGAAGATGGACGTCGGAGAGCCACCAGGGGGCCCACGAGGTAGGGGGCGCGCCCTAGGGGGGGCGCCCCCACCCTCGTGAGAAGGGTGTGGGCCCCTTGGCCTTCATCTTTTGCGAGGATTTTTCTTTATTTATTTTAAGACATTCCGTGGAGTTTCAGGACTTTTGGAGTTGCGCAGAATAGGTTTCTAATATTTGCTCCTTTTCCAGCCCAGAATTCCAGTTGCCAGAATTCTCCCTCTTTATGTAAACCTTGTAAAATAAGAGAGAATAGCCATAAGTATTGTGACATAAAGTGAAATAACAGTCCATAATGCAATAAATATCGATATAAAAGCATGATGCAAAATGGACGTATCAACTCCCCCAAGCTTAGACCTCGCTTGTCCTCAAGCGAAAAGCCGATAACAATAAATATGTCCTCATGTTTAGAGGTAGAGGCGTCGATAAAAATAAAATACGGACATGAAGGCATCATGATTATTCTCATAACAGCAACTTATATAGATTTTGTCATATGATTACTTATGTTCAAGTGATGATCTATTCACAATGCAAAAGTATAAATCATAAACCTTATTGGGCTCCGACAAACTATAATCTCAGTCATTGAAGCAATCGCAATTTATCATAACATCGGAAAGAGTCTATGTCAGAGCTAAAAAGCAAGTCCACATACTCAACTATCATTTAGTCCCCCATAATTGCTAACACTCACACAATACTTGTGGTTACGGAGTTTTAATCGGACACAGAGAAAGATAGGGGCTTATAGTTTTGCCCCACAACCTTTTACCTCAAGGGTAATGTCAACAATAATGGTTCATGCTCCCCTACATCCAATTAGATATATATATATATATCATGTTCTTTCCAACATGCTGAGCTTGCCAAAGGATAAAATGAAAAAGGAAAGGTGAAGATCACCGTGACTCTTGCATAAGGCAGAAGATAATAATAAAAGATAGGCCCTTCGCAGAGGGAAGCAGAGGTTGCCATGCGCTTTATGGTTGGATGCATAAAATCTCAATGCGAAAGAACGTCACTTTATATTGCCCCTTGTGATATGAACCTTTATTATGCAGTCCATCGCTTTTATTACTTCCACATCACAAGATCGTATAAAGCTTATTTCTCCCACACCAATCAATCATACATATTTAGAGCAATTCTTATTGCTTTGCACCGATGACAACTTACTTGAAGGATCTTGCTCAATTCATAGGTAGATATGGTGGACTCTCATGGCAAAACTGGTTTAGGGATTTTGGAAGCACAAGTAGTATTTCTACTTGGTGCTGAGAATTTGGCTAGCATGAGGGGGAAAGGCAAGCTCAACAAGTTAGAGGAACCATGACAACATACTTTATCTCAGATATAAGAAAGACATAACTCATTACGTTGTCTTCCTTGTCCAACATCAACTCTTTAGCATGTCATATTTTAATGAGTGCTCCCAATCATAAAAGATGTCAATGATAATATATCTATATGTGAAACCTCTCTTTTCTTATTACTTCGTATTAATTGCAACAATGACCAAAGCTATGTCTGCCAACTCCCAACAACTTTTAATCATCATACTCTTTCTATGTGAAGTCATTACTCTCAATAAGATCAATATGAACTTTTTGTTTCTTTTTATTCTTTTCTTCTTTCTTTTATTCACCCAAGATTATGGCAAAACAATCAATCCCTTGACTCAACACTAATTTTTATTATATATAGCTCACGGACTCGATTACATAGAGAGATCATAAAGCAAAACTCAAAACTAGATCATGACATAAACTTTATTCTACTAGATCAAGATACTACTAATAAGATCGAACTAAGAAAAATGATAAAGATAGGAGTTGTGATTGTGATATGATACTGGGGCACCTCCCCCAAGCTTGGCAGTTGCCAAGGGGAGTGCCCATACCCATGTGATTATGTCTCCTTCTTTGTTGTCGGTGTAATATTCTTGGCGATGATTCCCCTCAGGATGCGGTTCTCCTCCTTGAGCTTATTGACTTGCTATTTAGGTCCATTATTTCCTTACGAAGCTTTCTTGTGACAGCTAAAGCTCCTTGCACCCAAGGGTGTTGCATAGCTGCGGGAGAACAAGTGACACTCCTCTTCATATTTTCATAAGAAAGAAATCTAACATTAGAAGGGATAACCGAGTTTGGAATAGCTGAGCTCTGTAGTTCCCCCATCGTGAACCCAGCTCGGAGGCAAGAGGTGACTTCTTGATCCTCCATGGCATCTACTCTCATCAAGTCAGCCTCCATCTCTTCCTCCGTTGCTGGCCCAAAGTGGTCAGCGTCGCTATTTGCCCTTGGTTCCGGTGCCGGATTAGATACCCGGCTCTCCCCGATTGACTCTTGAGAAGACATCTTGCCCTAATCTACAGCGGCAAAAGCTCGAAAACAAAAACAGAGGAATTTTGCGTGATACGGGAGTCAAAACCTTCGGGAGGTTATATAATGAATTTTTACCGACCAAAATACGTAACATGCAAGAAAACGGAGTCCGGAAGGCACACGAGGTGCTCACGAGGTAGGGGGCGCGCCCAGGGGGGTAGGGCGCGCCCACCACCCTCGTGGGGCCCTCGTGTCCTTCCCGGACTGCTGCTTATTTTTCTATTTTTCTAAATATTCCAAAACGGAGAAATATTGCCTTAAAAATTGTTTTGGAGTCGGTTTACTACCTATTCCTTTTCGGAGTCTGAAACGTTCCGGAAAGTGTCCCTTATGTATTCCTCCGGGGTTACGGTTTCAATAATATTGGTTTCAACATTTATGGGATTACCTGAGATATAATGTTTAATTCTTTGACCGTTTACCACCTTCGGATTTGTGCCTTCGAAGTTGTTGATTTTTATGGCACCGGAACGATAGACCTCCTCGATAACGTAAGGGCCTTCCCATTTAGAGAGAAGTTTTCCTGCAAAAAATCTTAAACGAGAGTTGTATAACAATACATAATCACCTACATTAAACTCACGCTTTTGTATCCTTTTGTCATGCCATCTTTTAACTTTTTCTTTAAACAACTTGGCATTTTCATAAGCTTGGGTTCTCCATTCGTCAAGTGAGCTAATATCAAATAACCTCTTCTCACCGGCAAGTTTAAAATCATAGTTGAGTTCTTTAATAGCCCAATATGCCTTATGTTCTAGTTCGAGAGGTAAGTGACATGCTTTTCCATAAACCATTTTATACGGAGACATTCCCATAGGATTTTTATATGCAGTTCTATATGCCCATAATGCATCATCAAGTTTCTTAGACCAATTCTTTCTAGACCTATTAACAGTCTTTTGCAAAATTAATTTGAGCTCTCTATTGCTCAACTCTACTTGACCACTAGACTGTGGGTGATAAGGAGATGCAATTCTATGATTAACATCATATTTAGCAAGCATTTTACGGAAGGCACCACGGATAAAGTGTGAACCACAATCAGTCATTACATATCTAGGGACTCCAAACCTCAGAAAAATAACTTCTTTAAGCATTTTAATAGAAGTGTTATGATCATCACTACTAGTTGGAATAACTTCTACCCACTTAGTAACGTAATCAACAACAACTAGAATATGTGTGTATCCATTAGAGGCAGGAAAAGGTCCCATATAATCAAAGCCCCAAACATCAAATGGTTCAATAACAAGTGAATAATTCATAGGCATTTCTTGACGTCTACTAATATTACCAATTCTTTGACATTCATCACAAGACAAGACAAACTTACGGGCATCCTTGAAGAGAGTAGGCCAATAAAAACCAGATTGCAGTACCTTATGTGCAGTTCTATCTCCAGCGTGGTGTCCTCCATAAGACTCGGAATGGCACTTGCGTAGGATATGTTCCTGTTCATGCTCAGGTACACAACGTCTAATAACACCATCTACTCCTTCTTTATAAAGATGTGGGTCATCCCAAGAGTAATGTCTCAAATAATAGAAGAACTTTTTCTTTTGCTGGTATGTGAAGCTAGGTGGTATAAACTTGGCAACAATATAATTAGCATAATCAGCATACCATGGAGTACTACGAGAAGTACTTATAACATTTAATTGTTCATCAGGAAAGTCATCATTAATAGGTAGTGGGTCATCAAGAATATTTTCTAACCTAGGCAAATTGTCTGCAATGGGGTTCTCAGCTCCCTTTTTATCAACAATATGCAAATCAAATTCTTGTAGCAAGAGAACCCATCTAATAAGTCTAGGTTTAGCATCTTTCTTTTCCATAAGGTATTTAATAGCAGCATGATCAGTGTGAATAGTTACTTTAGAATCAACAATATAAGGTCTGAACTTATCACAAGCAAATACAACTGCTAAAAGCTCTTTTTCAGTAGTAGCATTATTTCTTTGAGCATTGTCTAGAGTCTTACTAGCATAATGAATAACATTTAATTTCTTATCAACTCTTTGCCCTAGAACAACACCTACATCATAATCACTAGCATCACACATAATTTCAAAGGGTAAATTCCAATCAGGTGGCTGAACAATAGGTGCAGAGACTAATGCTTTCTTAAGTATTTCAAATGCTTCTACACAATCATCATCAAAGACAAATGGTATATCTTTTTGCAATAAATTAGTCAGAGGCCGAGAAATTTTTGAGAAGTCCTTAATGAACCTCCTGTAAAATCCGGCGTGACCAAGGAAACTTATTATACCTTTGATGTCCTTGGGACATGGCATCTTTTCAATAGCATCAACCTTGGCTTTATCAACTTCAATACCTCTTTCAGAGACTTTGTGCCCCAAGACAATACCTTCATTAACCATAAAGTGGCACTTTTCCCAATTCAAGACAAGATTAGTTTCTTCACATCTCTGCAAAACTCGATCAAGATTGCTCAAGCAATCATCAAAAGAGGAACCATAGACGGAAAATTCGTCCATGAAAACCTCACAAATCTTTTCACAAAAGTCAGAGAATATAGCCATCATGCATCTTTGAAAGGTAGCAGGTGCATTACATAAACCAAAAGGCATACGTCTATAAGCAGAAGTACCAAAAGGGCATGTCAAAGTAGTCTTTGATTGATCTCTAGCCGACACAGGTATTTGAGAGAAACCAGAATAACCATCTAGAAAGCAATAGTGTGTGTGTTTGCATAATCTTTCTAGCATTTGATCAATAAAAGGTAAGGGGTAATGATCTTTCTTAGTAGCTTTATTTAATTTATAGAAATCAATTACCATCCTGTAACCTGTGATAATTCCTTGTGGAATCAATTCATCTTTATCATTAGGAACAACAGTAATACCTCCCTTCTTAGGGACACAATGGACAGGACTTGCCCACTCACTATCAGCAACGGGATAGATTATACCTGCCTCCAGAAGCTTTAGTATTTCTTTTCTTACCACTTCTTTCATTTTAGGATTCAGACGTCGTTGAGGATCACAAACTGGTTTGGCATTTGCTTCCAAATTTATTTTATGTTGACATAGAGTGGGACTAATGCCCTTAAGATCATCAAGAGTATATCCAATAGCAGCACGATGCTTCTTCAGAGTTTTCAATAATCTTTCTTCTTCATGCTCTGAAAGGTTAGCACTAATAATAATAGGATATATCTTCTTTTCATCAAGATAAGCATATTTAAGATTATCAGGCAGAGGTTTAAGCTCAAACACGGGATCACCCTTGGGTGGAGGAGGATCCCCTAAAATTTCAACAGGCAAATTGTGATGCAGAATAGGTTCCTGTTTAAAGAATACTTCATCTATTTCCCTTCTTTCATTCATGAACATATCATTTTCATGGTCTAGCAAAAAGTGTTCTAAAGGATCACTAGGAGGTACGGCAATAGAAGCAAGACCAATAATTTCATACTTACTAGGTAATTCTCCCTCACGATGTTGTTTACTAAATTTAGAGAAATTAAACTCATGAACCATATCATCCAAGCCAATAGTAACAACATTCTTTTCGCAGTCTATCTTAGCATTAACAGTGTTCAAGAAGGGTCTACCAAATATAATGGGACAAAAGCTATCTTGTGGGGAAGTAAGAACAAGAAAATCAGCAGGATATTTAGTCTTCCCACACAAGACTTCAACATCTCTAACAATTCCAATTGATTAAATAGTATCTCTATTAGCAAGTTTAATTGTGACATCAATATCTTCTAACTCAACAAGTGCAATATCATGCATAATTTCTTTGTATAAGTCATGAGGTATAACACTAGCACCGGCACCCATATCACATAAGCCATGATAACAGTGATCTCCTATTTTAACAGAAATAACAGGAACGCCTACCACATGTCTATGTTTATCTTTATCACAAGGTTTAGCAATTCTAGCAATTTCACCTTCGAACTAAATAACATGCCCATCAATATTATCAGACAAGAGATCTTTAACAATAGCAATTTTAGATTCTACTTTAACTTGCTCAGGAGGTGTATAAGTTCTAATATTGCTTTTACGAACAACAGTTGAAGCTTTAGCATGATCCTTTACTCTAATAGGGAAAGGTGGTTTCTCAACATAAGAAGTAGGAATAATAGGATCATTATAAGTGACAGTCTTTTCTTCAACTTTAATAGGTGCAACTACTTTTATTCTATGCGAGGATGATATTTAAACCACTTCTCCTTAGGGAGATCAACATAAGTAGCAAAGGATTCACAGAAAGAAGCTACTATCTCAGAATCAAGTCCATATTTAGTGCTAAACTTACGGAAAATATCGGTATCCATAAAAGATTTAACACAATCAAACTTAGGTGTCATAGCTGACTCCTTACCTTCATCGAGATCCCAATCTTCAGAGTTGCGTTTAATTCTATCCAATAAATTCAATCTGAATTCAATAGTCTTCATCATAAAAGAGCCAGCACAAGAAGTATCGAGCATGGTGCGATTGTTTTTAGAAAGCCGAGCATAAAAACTTTGCATAATTATTTCTCTTGGGAGCTCATGATTGGGGCATGAATATAACATTGATTTAAGCCTCCCCCAAGCTTGAGCGATGCTTTCTCCTTCGCGAGGCCAAAAATTATATATATAATTGCGATCACGATGAACAAGATGCATAGGGTAATACTTTTGATCAAATTCCAACTTCAATCTTTTATAGTCCCATGATCTCATATCATCACATAGCCTATACCATACCAATGCGTCTCCCTTCAAAGATAAAGGGAAGACCTTCTTCTTAGCAACATCATCGGGTATACCTGCAAGCTTAAATAATCCACGAACTTCATCCACATATATTAAGTGCTCATCAGGATGCTTTGTTCCATCTCCTGTAAAAGGGTTAGCTAGCAGTTTTTCCATCATAGCCGAAGGAAATTCAAAAGGAGTTTCATTTTCAATAGGTTCAGTAGGTTGAGGAGCAACTCTTTGCTCTACTGGACGGGGTGAAGATACCCCAAACAAGCCCCTCAGAGAATTACTTTCCATAGTAACAAGTGATAGTAAGTTTCAGCACACTATATAAATTTTTTCCTTACCAAATTCCACCTACCAAAGGTGCTACACTCCCCGGCAACGGTGCCAGAAAAGAGTCTTGATGACCCACAAGTATAGGGGATCTATCGTATCCTTTCGATAAGTAAGAGTGTCGAACCCAACGAGGAGCAGAAGGAAATGATAAGCGGTTTCCAGCAAGGTATTCTCTGCAAGTACTGAAATAAGTGGTAACAGATAATTTCGTGATAGGATAATTTGTAACGAGCAATAAGTAACAAAAGTAAATAAAGTGCAGCAAGGTGGCCCAATCCCTTTTGTAGCAAAGGACAAGCCTGGACAAACTCTTATATAGAGAAAAGCGCTCCCGAGGACACATGGGAATATCATCAAGCTAGTTTTCATCACGCTCATATGATTCGCGTTCGATACTTTGATAATTTGATATGTGGGTGGACCGGTGCTTGGGTACTGTTCTTACTTGAACAAGCATCCCACTTATGATTAACCTCTATTGCAAGCATCCGCAACTACAACAAAAGTATTAAGGTAAACCTAACCATAGCATGAAACATATGGATCCAAATCAGCCCCTTACGAAGCAACGCATAAACTAGGGTTTAAGCTTCTGTCACTCTAGCAACCCATCATCTACTTATTACTTCCCAATGCCTTCCTCTAGGCCCAAATAATGGTGAAGTGTTATGTAGTCGACGTTCACATAACACCACTAGAGGCTAGACAACATACATCTTATCAAAATATCAAACGAATACCAAATTCACATGACTACTCATAGCAAGACTTCTCCCTTGTCCTCAGGAACGAACGTAATTACTCACAAAGCATATTCATGTTCATAATCAGAGGGGTAATAATATGCATATAGGATCTGAACATATGATCTTCCACCAATTAAACCAACTAGCATCAACTACAAGGAGTAATCAACACTACTAGCAACCTACTAGCACCAATCCCGGACTTTGAGACAAGAATTGGATACAAGAGATGAACTAGGGTTTGGAGATGAGATGGTGCTGGTGAAGATGTTGACGGAGATTGCCCTCTCCCGATGAGAGGAGCGTTGGTGGTGACGATGGTGATGACTTCCCCCTTCGGGAGGGAAGTATCCCCGGCAGAACAGCTGTGCCGGAGCTCTAGATTGGATCCACCAAGGTTCCACCTCGTGGTGGCGGAGTCTCGTCCCGAAAAGTTCCTTTCTATTTTTTTTCTCATCAAAAGACCTCATATAGGAGAAGATGGACGTCGGAGAGCCACCAGGGGGCCCACGAGGTAGGGGGGCGCGCCCCCCACCCTCGTGAGAAGGGTGTGGGCCCCCTGGCCTTCATCTTTTGAGAGGATTTTTCTTTATTTATTTTAAGACGTTCCGTGGAGTTTCATGACTTTTGGAGTTGCGCAGAATAGGTCTCTAATATTTGCTCCTTTTCCAACCCAGAATTCCAGCTGCCGGCATTCTCCCTCTTTATGTAAACCTTGTAAAATAAGAGAGAATAGCCATAAGTATTGTGACATAAAGTGAAATATCAGTCCATAATGCAATAAATATCGATATAAAAGCATGATGCAAAATGGACGTATCAAGAAGCACTTAGTTTCAGGCTTAGGTCCAGATTTGGGTTTTTTCACTTGAGCAGCAACTTGCTTGCCGTTCTTCTTGAAGTTCCCCTTTCTTCCCTTTGTCCCTTTACTTGAAACTAGTGGTTTTGTTTACCATCAACACTTGATGCTTTTCTTGATTTCTACCTTCGTTGATTTCAGCATCATGAAGAGCTTGGAAATCGTTTCTGTTATCCCTTGCATATTATAATTCATCACGAAGTTCTACTAACTTGGTGATGGTGACTAGAGAATTCTGTCAATCACTATTTTATCTGGAAGATTAACTCCCACTTGATTCAAACGATTGTAGTACCCAGACAATCTGAGCACATGCTCACTTCTTAAGCTATTCTCCTCCATCTTTTAGCTATAGAACTTGTTGGAGACTTCATATCTCTCAACTTGGGTATTTCCTTGAAATATTAACTTCAACTCCTGGAACATCTCACATGGTCCATGACGTTCAAAACGTCTTTGAAGTCCCGATTCTAAGCCGTTTAAGCATGGTGCACTAAACTATCAAGTAGTCATCATATTGAGCTAGCCAAACGTTCATAACATCTGCATCTACTCCTGCAATAGGTTTGTCACCTAGCGGTGCACCAAGGACATAATTTTTCTGTGCAGCAATGAGGATAAACCTCAGATCATGGATCCAATCCGCATCATTGCTACTAACATCTTTCAACTTAGTTTTTTCTAGGAACATATCAAAAATAAAACATGGGAGCTAAACGCGAGCTATTGATCTACAACATAGATATGCTAATACTACCAGGACTAAGTTCATGATAAATTTAAGTTCAATTAATCATATTACTTAAGAACTCCCACTTAGATAGACATCCCTCTAATCCTCTAAGTGATCACGTGATCCATATCAACTAAACCATGTCCGATCATCATGTGAGATGGTGTAGTATCAACGGTGAACATCACTATGTTGATCATATCTACTATATGATTCACGCTCGACCTTTCGGTCTCCGTGTTCCGAGGCCATATCTGTTATATGCTAGGCTCGTCAAGTTTAACCTGAGTATTCCGCGTGTGCAACTGTTTTGCACCTGTTGTATTTGAACGTAGAGCCTATCACACCCGATCATCATGTGGTGTCTCAGCACGAAGAACTTTCGCAACGGTGCATACTCAGGGAGAACACTTATACTTTGATAATTTAGTGAGGGATCATCTTATAATGCTACCGTCAATCAAAGCAAGATAAGATGCATAAAAGATAAACATCACATGCAATAAATATAAGTGATATGATATGGCCATCATCATCTTGTGCTTGTGATCTCCATCTCTGAAGCACCTTCATGATCACCATCGTCACCGGCGCGACACCTTGATCTCCATCGTAGCATCGTTGTTGTCTCGCCAATATTATGCTTCCACGACTATCGCTACCGCTTAGTGATAAAGTATAGCATTATAGGGCGATTGCATTGCATACAATAAAGCGACAACCATATGGCTCCTGCCAGTTGCCGATAGCTCGGTTACAAAACATGATCATCTCATACAATAAAATTTATCATAATGTCTTGACCATATCACATCACAACATGCCCTGCAAAAACAAGTTAGACGTCCTCTACTTTGTTGTTGCAAATTTTACGTGGCTGCTACGGGCTTAGCAAGAACCGTTCTTACCTACGCATCAAAACCACAATGATAGTTTGTCAAGTTGGTGCTGTTTAAACCTTCGCAAGGACCGGGCGTAGCCACACTCGGTTGAACTAAAGTTGGAGAAACTGACACCCGCCAGCCACCTGTGTGCAAAGCATGTCGGTAGAACCAGTCTCGCATAAGCGTACGCGCAATGTCGGTCCGGGCCGCTTCATCCAACAATACCGCCGAACCAAAGTATGACATGCTGGTAAGCAATATGACTTATATCACCCACAACTCACTTGTATTCTACTCATGCATATGACATCTACTCATAAAACCCGGCTCGGATGCCACTGTTGGGGAACGTAGTAATTTCAAAAAATTCCTACACACACGCAAGATCATGGTGATGCATAGCAACGAGAGGGGAGAGTGTTGTCTACGTACCCTCGTAGACCATTCGCGGAAGCGTTATATCAACGCGGTTGATGTAGTCGTACGTCTTCACGATCTGACCGATCCAAGTACCGAAAGCACGGCACCTCCGAGTTCTGCACACGTTTGGCTCGGTGACGTCCTCGCCTTCTCGATCCAGCAAGAGGGGCGAAGTAGTAGATGAGTTCCGGCAGCACGACGGCGTGGTGACGGTGTTGGTGAAGAACAATCTCCGCAAGGCTTCGCCTAAGCACTACGAAAACTAGGGCGGAGGATAAACTAGAGGGGACGGGGCTGCCGGCACATGGCTTGGTGTTTCTTGATGTGTCTTTGGTGCTAGCCTTGCCCCTCTATTTATATGTTGAGCCCTGGGGTCGAAACTTGGAGCAAAAGCCTCCTCAAAGTCGGTTTTGCCCGAAAGGCAAGAGTCCCACTCGGACTCCAGGACCGAACGCCACAATCCTTGGTGTCTGGCCCAGATGCCATGGGCCTCGGCGTCTGGCCCAGGGCCAGACGCCAGGGTCTCCGGCGCTTGGCCCCTTTGCCTCCGCAAAACTCCTTTTGCACCAACTTATAGCCCCATGGGCCTGACCCCTTGGTCAAACCATACCATCCAATATATGAATCTTTATCTCCGGACCATTCCGGAGCTCCTCGTCATGTCCGTGATCTCATCCGGGACTCTGAACAACATTCGGTCACCAACATACATAACCCATATAATACTATATCATCAACGAACATTAAGCGTGCGGACCCTACGGGTTCGAGAACTATGTACACATGACCGAGACACCTCTCTGGTCAATAACCAATAGCGGGACCTAGATGCCCATATTGGCTCCTACATATTCTACGAAGATCTTTATCGGTTAGACCGCATAACAACATATGTTGTTCCCTTTGTCATCGGTATGTTACTTGCCCGAGATTCGATCGTCAGTATCTCAATACCTAGTTCAATCTCGTTAACGGCAAGTCTCTTTACTCGTTTCGTAATACATCATCCCGCAACTAACTCATTAGTTGCAATGCTTGCCAGGCTTATAGTGATGTGCATTACCGAGTGGGCCCAGAGATACCTCTCCGACAATCGGAGTGACCAATCCTAATCTCGAAATACGCCAACCCAACAAGTACCTTCGGAGGCACCTGTAGAGCACCTTTATAATCACCCAGTTACGTTGTGACGTTTGGTGGCACACAAAGTGTTCCTCCGGTAAACGGGAGTTGCATAATCTCATAGTCATAGGAACATGTATAAGTCATGAAGAAAGCAATAGCAACAAACTAAACGATCAAGTGCTAAGCTAACGGAATGGGTCAAGTCAATCATATCATTCTCCTAATGATGTGATCCCATTAATCAAATGACAACTCATGTCTATGGTTAGGAAACTTAACCATCTTTGATCAACGAGCTAGTCAAGTAGAGGCATACTAGTGACACTCTATTTGTCTTATGTATTCACACATGTATTATGTTTCCAGTTAATACAATTCTGGCATGAATAATAAACATTTATCATGAAATAAGGAAATAAATAATAACTTTATTATTGCCTCTAGGGCATATTTCCTTCAGATTGATATATTGGAAGCCTATATTTGGATATCGGAAATGTTCCGGGTGAAATCGGGATTTTACCGGAGTACCGAGTGGTTACCGGAACCCCCCGGGGGCTTAATGGGCCATAGTGGGCATTAGTGGAGAAGAGGAGAGGCGGCTAGGGCAGGGCCGCGCGCCCCTCCCCCTCTAGTCCGAATAGGACAAGGAGAGGGGGGGGGCGCCCCCCCTTTTCCTTTGTCTCTCCCTCCACTTTACCCCCTTCTCCTAATCCAACAAGGAAGGGAGGGAGTCCTACTCCCGGTGGGAGTAGGACTCCTCCTGGCGCGCCTCCTCCTGGCCTGCCGCACCTCCCCCCTTGCTCCTTTATATACGGGGGCAGGGGGCACCCCATAGACACAACAATTGTTTTGATCTTTTAGCCATGTGCGGTGCCCCCCTCCACCATAGTCCACCTCGATAATACTGTAGCGGTGCTTAGGCGAAGCCCCGCGTCGGTAGAACATCATCATCGTCACCACGCCATCGTGCTGATGAAACTCTCCCTCAACACTCGGCTGGATCGGAGTTCGAGGGACGCCATCGGGCTGAACGTGTGCTGAACTCGGAGGTGTCGTGTGTTCGGTACTTGATTGGTCGGATCGTGAGCACGTACGACTACATCAACCGCGTTGTGCTAACACTTCCGCTTTCGGTCTAGGAGGGTATGTGGACACACTCTCCCCTCTCGTTGCTATGCATCACCATGATCTTGCGTGTGCGTAGGATTTTTTTTTGAAATTACTACGTTCCCCAACAGTGGTATAAGAGTCAGGTTATATGCGTAGATGTCATATGCACGAGTAGAACACAAGTGAGTTGTGAGCGATATAAGTCATACTGCTTACCAGCATGTCATACTTTGGTTCGGCGGTATTGTTGGATGAAGCGGCCCGGATCGACATTACGCGTACGCTTACGCGAGACTGGTTCTACCGACGTGCTTTGCACACAGGTGGCTGGCGGGTGTCAGTTTCTCCAACTTTAGTTGAATCGAGTGTGGCTACGCCCAGTCCTTGCGAAGGTTAAAACATCACCAACTTGACAAACTATCGTTGTGGTTTTGATGCGTAGGTAAGAACGGTTCTTGCTCAGCCCGTAGCAACCACGTAAAACTTGCAACAACAAAGTAGAGGACGTCTAACTTGTTTTTGCAGGGCATGTTGTGATGTGATATGGTCAAAGCATGATGCTAAATTTTATTGTATGAGATGATCATGTTTTGTAACCGAGTTATCGGCAACTGGCAGGAGCCATATGGTTGTCGCTTTATTGTATGCAATGCAATCGCCCTGTAATGCTTTACTTTATCACTAAGCGGTAGCGATAGTCGTGGAAGCATAAGATTGGCGAGACGACAACGATGCTACGATGGCGATCAAGGTGTCGCGCCGGTGATGATGGTGATCATGATGGTGCTTCGGAGATGGAGATCACAAGCACAAGATGATGATGGCCATATCATATCACTTATATTGATTGCATGTGATGTTTATCTTTTATGCATCTTATCTTGCTTTGATTGACGGTAGCATTATAAGATGATCTCTCACTAAATTTCAAGATAAAAGTGTTCTCACCGAGTATGCACCGTTGCCAAAGTTCGTCGTGCCCAGACACCACGTGATGATCGGGTGTGATACGCTCTACATCCATCTACAACGGGTGCAAGCCAGTTTTGCACACGCAGAATACTCAGGTTAAACTTGATGAGCCTAGCATATGCAGATATGGCCTCAGAACACTGAGACCGAAAGGTCGAGCATGAATCATGTAGTAGATATGATCAACATAGTGATGTTCACCATTGAAAGCTACTCCATTTCACGTGATGATCGGTTATGGTTTAGTTGATATGGATCACGTGATCACTTAGAGGATTAGAGAGATGTCTATCTAAGTGGGAGTTCTTAAGTAATATGATTAATTGAACTTAAATTTATCATGAACTTAGTACCTGATAGTATCTTGCTTGTCTATGTTGATTGTAGATAGATGGCCCGTGTTGTTGTTCCGTTGAATTTTATTGCGTTCCTTGAGAAAGCTAAGTTGAAAGATGATGGTAGCAATTACGCGGACTGGGTCCGTAACTTGAGGATTATCCTCATTGCTGCACAGAAGAGTCATGTCCTGGAAGCACCGCTAGGTGTACCACCTGCGCCAGCAACTGCAGACATTGTGAATGCCTGGCAGCCACGTGTTGATGACTACTCGATAGTTCAGTGTGCCATGCTTTACGGCTTAGAACCGGGACTTCAACGACGTTTTGAACGTCATGGAGCATATGAGATGTTCCAGGAGTTGAAGTTAATATTTCAAAAGAATGCCCGGATTGAGAGATATGAAGTCTCCAATAAGTTCTACAGCTGCAAGATGGAGGAGAATAGTTCTGTCAGTGAGCATATACTCAAGATGTCTGGGTACTGCAATCACTTGATTCAACTGGGAGTTAATCTTCCGGATGATAGCATCATTGACAGAGTTCTTCAATCACTGCCACCAAGCTACAAAAGCTTCATGATGAACTATAACATGCAAGGGATGGATAAGACGATTCCCGAGCTCTTCGCAATGCTAAAGGCTGCAGAGGTAGAAATCAAGAAGGAGCATCAAGTGTTGATGGTCAATAAGACCACCAGTTTCAAGAAGAATGGCAAAGGGAAGAAGAAGGGGAACTTCAAAAAGAACAGCAAACAAGTTGCTGCTTAAGAGAAGAAACCCAAGTCTGGACCTAAGCCTGAGACTGAGTGCTTCTATTGCAAGCAGACTGGTCACTGGAAGCGGAACTGCCCCAAATATTTGGAGGATAAGAAGGATGGCAAGGTGAACACATGTATATATGATATACATGTTATTGATGTGTACCTTACCAGAGCTCGTAGTAGCACCTGGGTATTTGATACTGGTTCTATTGCTAGTATTTGCAACTCAAAACAGGGACTACGGATTAAGCAAACACTGGCCAAGGATGAGGTGACGATGCGCTTGGGAAACGGTTCCAAAGTCGATGTGATCGCCGTCGGCACACTACCTCTACACCTACCTTCGGGATTAGTATTAGACCTAAATAATTGTTATTTGGTGCCAACGTTGAGCATGAACATTATATCTGGATCTTGTTTGATGCGAGACGGTTATTCATTTAAATCAGAGAATAATGGTTGTTCTATTTATATGAGTAATATCTTTTATGGTCATGCACCCTTGAAGAGTGGTCTATTTTTGATGGATCTCGATAGTAGTAATACACATATTCATAATGTTGAAGCCAAAAGATGCAGAGTTGATAATGATAGTGCAACTTATTTGGGGCACTGCCGTTTAGGTCATATCGGTGTAACGCATGAAGAAACTCCATAATGATGGACTTTTGGAACCACTTGATTATGAATCACTTGGTAATTGCAAACCGTGCCTTATGGGCAAGATGACTAAAACGCCGTTCTCCAGAACTATGGAGCGAGCAACTGATTTATTGGAGATCATACATACTGATGTATGTGGACCAATGAATATTGAGGCTCGCGGCGGGTATCGTTATTTTCTCACCTTCACAGATGATTTAAGAAGATATGGGTATATCTACTTAATGAAACATAAGTCTGAAACATTTGAAAAGTTCAAAGAATTTCAGAGTGAAGTTGAGAATAATCGTAACAAGAAAATAAAATTTCTACGATCTGATCATGGAGGAGAATATTTGAGTTACGAGTTTGGTCTACATTTGAAACAATGCGGAATAGTTTCGCAACTCACGCCACCCGGAACACCACAGCGTAATGGTGTGTCCGAACGTCGTAATCGTACTTTACTAGATATGGTGCGATCTATGATGTCTCTTACTGATTTACCGCTATCATTTTGGGGTTATGCTTTAGATACGGCCGCATTCATGTTAAATAGGGCACCATCAAAATCCGTTGAGACAACGCCTTATGAACTGTGGTTTGGCAAGAAACCAAAGTTGTCGTTTCTTAAACTTTGGGGCTGCGATGCTTATGTGAAAAAGCTTCAACCTGATAAGCTCGAACCCAAATCGGAGAAATGTGTCTTCATAGGATACCCAAAGGAGAGTGTTAGTTACACCTTCTATCACAGATCCGAAGGCAAGATATTCGTTGCTAAGAATGGATCCTTTCTAGAGAAGGAGTTTCTCTCGAAAGAAGTGAGTGGGAGGAAAGTAGAACTTGATGAGGTAACCATACCTGCTCCCTTATTAGAAAGTAGTTCATCACAGAAACCGGTTCCTGTGATGTCTATACCAATTAGTGAGGAAGTTAATGATCATGATCATGGAACTTCAGATCAAGTTGTTACTGAACCTCGTAGGTCAAGCAGAGTAAGATCCGCACCAGAGTGGTATGGTAATCCTGTTCTGGAGGTTATGTTACTAGACCATGACGAACCTACGAACTATGAAGAAGCGATGGTGAGCCCAGATTCCGCAAAATGGTCTGAGGCCATGAAATCTGAGATGGGATCCATGTATGAGAACAAAGTGTGGACTTTGATTGACTTGCCTGTTGATCGGCAAGCCATTGATAATAAATGGATCTTCAAGAAGAAGTCTCACACCGACGGTAATATTACTGTCTATAAATCTCGACTTGTTGCAAAAGGTTTTCGACAAGTTCAAGGGATTGACTATGATGAGACCTTCTCACCCGTAGCGATGCTTAAGTCTGTCCGAATCATGTTAGCAATTACCGCATTTTATGGTTATGAAATTTGGCAAATGGATGTAAAAACTGTATTCCTGAATGGATTTCTGGAGGAAGAGTTGTATATGATGCAACCGGAAGGTTTTGTCGATCCAAAGGGAGCTAACAAAGTGTGCAAGCTCCAGCGATCCATTTATGGACTGGTGCAAGCCTCTCGGAGTTGGAATAAACGCTTTGATAGTGTGATCAAAGCATTTGGTTTTGTACAGACTTTTGGAGAAGCCTGTATTGACAAGAAAGTGAGTGGGAGCTCTGTAGCATTTCTGATATTATATGTGGATGACATATTGCTGATTGGAAATGATATAGAATTTCTGGATAGCATAAAGGGATACTTGAATAAGAGTTTTTCAATGAAAGACCTCGGTGAAGCTGCTTATATATTGGGCATCAAGATCTATAGAGATAGGTCAAGACGCTTAATTGGACTTTCACAAAGCACATACCTTGACAAAGTTTTGAAGAAGTTCAAAATGGATCAAGCAAAGAAAGGGTTCTTGCCTGTGTTACAAGGTGTGAAGTTGAGTAAGACTCAATGCCCGACCACTGCAGAAGATAGAGAGAAGATGAAAGATGTTCCCTATGCTTCAACCATAGGATCTATCATGTATGCAATGCTGTGTACCAGACCTGATGTGTGCCTTGCTATAAGTCTAGTAGGGAGGTACCAAAGTAATCCAGGAGTGGATCACTGGACAGCGGTCAAGAACATCCTAAAATACCTGAAAAGGACTAAGGATATGTTTCTCGTTTATGGAGGTGACAAAGAGCTCATTGTAAATGGTTACGTTGATGCAAGCTTTGACACTGATCCGGATGATTCTAAATCACAAACCGGATACGTGTTTACATTGAACGGTGGAGCTGTCAGTTGGTGCAGTTCTAAACAAAGCGTCGTGGCGGGATCTACGTGTGAAGCGGAGTACATAACTGCTTCAGAAGCAGCAAATGAAGGAGTCTGGACGAAGGAGTTCATATCTGATCTAGGTGTCATACCTAGTGCATCGAGTCCAATGAAAATCTTTTGTGACAATACTGGAGCAATTGCCTTGGCGAAGGAATCCTGATTTCACAAGAGAACCAAGCACATCAAGAGACGCTTCAATCCCATCCAGGATCTAGTCCAGGTGGGAGACATAGAAATTTGCAGGATACATACGGATCTGAATGTTGCAGACCCGTTGACTAAGCCTCTTCAACGAGCAAAACATGATCAGCACCAAGACTCCATGGGTGTTAGAATCATTACTGTGTAATCTAGATTATTGACTCTAGTGCAAGTGGGAGACTGAAGGAAATATGCCCTAGAGGCAATAATAAAGTTATTATTTATTTCCTTATATCATGATAAATTTTTATTATTCATGCTAGAATTGTATTAACCAGAAACATAATACTTGTGTGAATACATAGACAAACAGAGTGTCACTAGTATGCCTCTACTTGACTAGCTTGTTGATCAAAGATGGTTATGTTTCCTAGCCATAGACATGAGTTGTCATTTGATTAACGGGATCACATCATTAGGAGAATGATGTGATTGACTTGACCCATTCCGTTAGCTTAGCACTCGATCATTTAGTATGTTGCTATTGCTTTCTTCATGACTTATACATGTTCCTATGACTATGAGATTATGCAACTCCCGTTTACTGGAGGAACACTTTGTGTGCTACCAAACGTCACAACGTAACTGGGTGATTATAAAGGTGCTCTACAGGTGTCTCCGAAGGTATTTGTTGGGTTGGCGTATTTCGAGATTAGGATTTGTCACTCCGATTGTCGGAGAGGTATCTCTGGGCCCACTCGGTAATGCAGATCACTTAAGCCTTGAAAGCATTGCAACTAATGAGTTAGTTGCGGGATGATGTATTACGGAACGAGTAAAGAGACTTGCCGGTAACGAGATTGAACTAGGTATTGAGATACGGACGATCGAATCTCGGGCAAGTAACATACCGATGACAAAGGGAACAACGTATGTTGTTATGCGGTCTGACCGATAAAGATCTTCGTAGAATATGTGGGAGCCAATATGAGCATCCAGGTTCTGCTATTGGTTATTGACCAGAGACATGTCTCGGTCATGTCTACATAGTTCTCGAACCCGTAGGGTCCGCACGCTTAAAGTTTCGATGACGGTTATATTATGAGTTTATGAGTTTTGATGTACCGAAGGTTGTTTGGAGTCCCGGATGTGATCACGGACATGATGAGGAGTCTCGAAATGGTTGAGACATGAAGATTGATATATTGGAAGCCTATATTTGGATATCGGAAATGTTCCGGGTGAAATCGGGATTTTACCGGAGTACCGAGGGGTTACCGGAACCCCTCGGGGGCTTAATGGGCCTTAGTGGATAAGAGGAGAGGCGGCTAGGGCAGGGCCGCGCGCCCCTCCCTTTTCCTTCCTCTCTCCCTCCTCTTTCCCCCTTCTCCTAATCCAACAAGGAAGGGAGGGAGTCCTACTCCCGGTGGGAGTAGGACTCCTCCTGGCCGGCCGCACCTCCCCCTTGCTCCTTTATATACGGGGGCAGGGGGGCACCCCATAGACACAACAATTGATTTGATCTTTTAGCCGTGTGTTGTGCCCCCCTCCACCATAGTCCACCTCGATAATACTGTAGCGGTGCTTAGGTGAAGCCCTGCGTCGGTAGAACATCATCATTGTCACCACGCCGTCGTGCTGACGAAACTCTCCCTCAACACTTGGCTGGATCGGAGTTCGAGGGACGTCATCGGGCTGAACGTGTGCTGAACTCGGAGGTGCCGTGCGTTCGGTACTTGATCGGTCGGATCTTGAAGACGTAGACTACATCAACCGCGTTGTGCTAACGCTTCCGCTTTCGGTCTACGAGGGTACGTGGACACACTCTCCCCTCTCGTTGCTATGCATCACCATGATCTTGCGTGTGCGTAGGAATTTTTTTGAAATTACTACGTTCCCCAACATGGATTTGCCAAGTCTAGCTATTGATGCTCTTAAGGATTCTTCGAGAAAATCTATCGCAAATCATTATGGCCGAAGCGCCATATCGGTCCTCCCGCACCGTCCGATCCAGTCTCCTATGTTCGTTTGATCTGTCGGTCAGCTCTATCGACCCTCCCCCCATCCAAGAAATCCTCACCGCCACACAGTGTGTGTTCCCTTCCCAAACGCCAACCGGCTCGCTAGCTGTCCTCGCCTGCTTGCCTTGCTGCTGACGTTCATCGACGATGCTACCCTGATACGTCTCCAACGTATCTATAATTTTTGATTGTTCCATGCTATTATATTATCTGTTTTGGATGTTTAATGGGCTTTATTATACCTTTTTATATTATTTTTGGGACTAACCTATTAACCGAAAGCCCAATGCAAATTGCTAATTTTTTTGCCTATTTCAGTGTTTTGCGGAAAAGGAATATCAAACGGAATCCAAACGAAATGAAACCTTCGCGATGATTGTTTTTGGAACAAACGTGATCCAGGAGACTTGGAGTGAACGTCAAGGAAGCAGCGAGGCAGCCACGAGGTAGGAGAGCGCGCCCAGGGGGGCCAGGCGTGCCCCCACCCTCATGGGCCCCTCGCAGCTCCACCGACCTACTTCTTTCGCCTATATATACTCTTATACCCTAAAACCTTCGGGGAGAGCCACGAAACACCTTTTCCACCACCGCAACCTTCTGTACCCGTGAGATCCCATCTTGGGGCCTTTTCCGGCAATCTGCCGGAGGGGGATTCGATCATGGAGGGCTTCTACATCAACACCATAGCCTCTCCGATGATGTGTGAGTAGTTTACCACAGACCTTCGGGTCCATAGTTATTAGCTAGATGGCTTCTTCTCTCTCTTTGGATCTCAATACAAAGTTCTCCTAAATCTTCTTGGAGATCTATTCGATGTAACTCTTTTTGCGGTGTGTTTGCCGAGATCCAATGAATTATGGGTTTATGAACTTGATTATCTATGAATATTATTTGATTCTTCTCTAAATTCTCATATGCATGATTTGATATCTTTGAGAGTCTCTCTGAATTACCGGTGCGGTGCTCGATCCCAGTGACAGAAAGGGAAACGACAAGTATTGTATTGTTGCCATCAAGGATAAAAAGATGAGGTTTATATCATATTGCTTGAGTTTATCCCTCTACATCATGTCATCTTGCCTAATGCGTTACTCCATTCTTATGAACTTAATACTCTAGATGCATGCTGGATAGCGGTCGATGTGTGGAGTAATAGTAGTAGATGCAGAATCATTTTGGTCTACTTGTCACAGACATGATGCCTATATTCATGATCATTGCCTTAGATATCATCATAACTATGCACTTTTCTATCAATTGCTCGACAGTAATTTGTTCACCCACCGTAATACATGCTATCTTGAGAGAAGCCACTAGTGAAATTTATGGCCCTCGGGGTCTACTTTACATCATATAAGTTTCCAATCTACAATTCTAGTTTACTATCTATTTTGCAATCTTTATTTTCCAATCTATACCACAAAAATACCAAAAATATTTATCTTATTATCTCTATCAGATCTCACTTTCGCAAGTGACCGTGAAGGGATTGACAACCCCTTTATCACATTGGTTGCGAGGTTCATGTTTGTTTGTGTAGGTACTAGGGGACTTGCGTGTAGTCACCTACAGGATTGATACCTTGGTTCTCAAAAACTGAGGAAAATACTTACGCTATGATACATCTCCAACGTATCTATAATTTATGAAGTATTCATGCCACGTTTACAATAGTTTTATATGATTTTGGTATGATTTGATTAGAACTAACCCGGACTGACGTTGTTTTCAGTAGAACTACCGTGGTGTTGTTTTTGTGCAGAAATAAAAGTTCTCGGAATGCGATGAAAATCAACGGAGAATTTTTCTGGAAAATGTAAAAAATACTGGAACAAAAATCTACCGGAGGGGAGTCCCGTGGGCCCCACGAGGGTGGGGGCGCACCCCTGTGCCTCGTGGACTTCCAGTGGGCCCTCCTGACTTGTTCTCGACGCCAACCTCTCCTATAAATGCCCAAACCTCCAGAAAATAACCTAGATCGGAAGTTCCGCCGCCGAAAGCCTCTGTAGCCATGGGAAATCAATCTAGGTCCTCTCTGGCACCCTGCCGGAGGGGGCCATCATCACTGGAGGCTATGGAGGAGGATCCCGGAGGGGCCACCATCACCATGAAGGCCAAGGACCAGAGGGAGGACCTCTCCCCATCCAGGGGGGAGGCCATGGAGGAGGAAGCACAAGGGGGAGAACCTCTCCTCCTCTCTCTCTCGGTGGCGCCGAAGTGCCATCGGGAGGGGAATCATCGCTGTGGTGATCGTCTTCATCAACATCACCATCATCATCACCATCCTCATCTCTTTTACGCGGTCCACTCTCCCGCACCCCGCTGTAATCCCTACTTGAACATGGTGCTTTATGCCACATATTAGGATCCAATGATGTGTTGCCTTCCTATGATGTTTTGAGTAGATATCCTTTGTCTTTGGGTTGATTGATGATCTAGATTGGTACGAGTTGTATGTTTTATTTTGGTGCTGTCCTATTGTGCCCTCTGTGTCGCGCAAGCGTGGGGGATTCTCGCTGTAGGGTGTTGCAATACATTCATGATTCGCTTATAGTGGGTTGCTTGAGTGACAAAAGCATAAACCCGAGTAAGGGGGTTGTTGCTTATGGGATAAAGGGGACTTGATGCTTTAATGCTATGGTTGGGTTTTACCTTAATGATCTTTAGTAGTTGCGGATGCTTGCTAGAGTTACAATCATAAGTGCATATGATCCAAGAAGAGAAAGTATGTTAGCTTATGCC
This sequence comes from Triticum urartu, assembly GCF_003073215.2. Classification (NCBI taxonomy): domain Eukaryota; kingdom Viridiplantae; phylum Streptophyta; class Magnoliopsida; order Poales; family Poaceae; genus Triticum; species Triticum urartu. Next base: position 126,857,238 of record NC_053026.1, on the reverse strand, counting down.
TCTCCCTCATATGAAATTGCAATGACGACTATCAGTCTTGTTAACAATTTCCTAGGACAATTCCGCACACCGATCCCTCATTACTCCACACTCGCTATTTAATATTTAGTAATATATTCTAACTTTATGATAACAACACCTACTGAGGGAGTCCTGGATTAGGGGGTGTCCGGATGGTCGGACTATACCTTCAGCCGGACTCCTGGCCTATGAAGATACAAGATTGAAGACTCCGTCCCGTGTCCGGAAGGGACTTTCCTTGGCGTGGAAGGCAAGCTTGGCGATACGGATATGAAGATCTCCTACCATTGTAACCGACTTTGTGTAACCCTAACCCTATCCGGTGTCTATATAAACCGGAGGGTTTTAGTCCGTAGGACAACATACACATCAACAATCATACCATAGGCTAGCTTCTAGGGTTTAGCCTCTTCGATCTCGTGGTAGATCTACTCTTGTACTACCCATATCATCAATATTAATCAAGCAGGACGTTGGGTTTTACCTCCATCGAGAGGGCCCGAACCTGGATAAAACTTCGTGTCCCTTGTCTCCTGTTACCATCCGGCCTAGACGCACAGTTCGGGACCCCCTACCCGAAATCCGCCGGTTTTGACACCGACATTGGTGCTTTCATTGAGAGTTCCTCTGTGGCATCGCCGTCAGGCTCGATGGCTCCTACGATCATCAATGGTGATGCAGCCCAGGGTGAGACCTTCTCCTCGGACAGATCTTCGTCTTCGGCGGCTTCACACTGTGGGCCAATTCACTTGGCCATCTGGAGCAGATCGAAAGCTACGCCCCTGGCCGTCAGGTCAGATTTGGAAGTTTAAACTACACGGCTGACACCCGCCAGTACTTGATCTTCGACGGATTCGAGCCACTGCCGAGCGTGCCGCATTGTCCCGACGAGCATGATCTAGCTCTGCCGCCGAATAGTGCCCTGGAGGCCGCACCCGCATCGGCTTCGACCCTTAATTCGGAGCCAACTGCGCCGATCGAGGATGGGTGGTTGGATGCCGCCTCGGGGGCTGTGATCCCAACGGCGATCGAGCCGAACACCAGCCCCGCACTATGCGAGACTCGTGACTCCAAGGAGCCGGACTCCTCTCCGGACTCCGAACCCTCCGCGCCCCTGCCAATCGAATCCGATTGGGCACCGATTATGGAGTTCACTGCCGCGGACATCTTTTAGCACTTGCCTTTCGGCGATATCCTGAAGTCACTAAAGTCTCTCTCTTTATCAGGAGAGCCCTGGCCGGACTACGGTCAGCAAGGTTGGGGTACGGACGATGAAGAAATTCAAAACCCACCCACCACCCACTTTGTAGCCACTGTCGACGATTTAACCGACATGCTCGACCTCGACTCCGAAGACATCGATGGTATGGACGCCGATGAAGGAGACGAGGAAGAACCAGCGCCTATCAGGCCCTGGAGCGCCACCTCGTCATATGACGTATACATGGTGGACACACCAAAAGATGATGACGAGGAGCGGAAGGATGCACCGAAGGCTTGTTCCCTCGAAAAGCAGTCAAAGCGGCGACGCAAGCACCGCCCCAAATCCCGCCTCGACAGAAATAGCGATCACACAGACCCAGCGCTGGAGCAGGGCGAACCGCTGCCGGAGAACGGCAATCCGGATAATCAAACCGAACAAACAAATCCTATCAAGGACAATGGTCCGGACGACGTAACGCCGGACAGGCACCCGGAGCAGCAAACTGCCCGTAAAAGGCTTGTTGCTACCGCGAGGAGTCTGAAAAAGCAGAAGCAAAGGCTCAAGGCTGTGCAAGGCACACTCCACATCAGATGGAGCAAAATACTCAACACAGCAGCGAGGTACGGCGACAATCGCCCCTCCAAGAGCTACCCAAAGCGGAAGCTGCTACCCGAATTCGATGAGGAGGCCTCAGACCCCCCATAACCAAATATCAAAGCAGCCACCTGGTTGGATAGACGACCCCTCTACCAACACAGAGCGGCATACAACGCCGCTCACAATACAATACGCGACCCATGCGAGGGCTCGCACCCAAAGGACGGCGCACCAAGATCCATCTATGGACCACGCAAGCGCGCCCCAGCATACAATGCAACACAACAAACACCCGAACAACGCGGTACACCCAGCTATAGGGGTGCCACACACCCCCTATGTTTCGCTGATGAGGTGCTAGACCATGAATTTCCAGAGGGATTCAAGCCTGTAAACATAGAGGCATACGACGGAACAACAGACCCTGGGGTCTGGATTGAGGACTACATCCTTCACATCCAAATGGCTCGAGGAGATGATCTCCACGACATCAAGTACTTACCCCTCAAGCTCAAAGGGCCAGCTCATCACTGGCTCAAAGGCCTCCCCGAAAGCTCCAATGGAAGTTGGGAAGAGCTCGAAGACGCCTTTCGGGCAAATTTTCAAGGGACTTATGTCCGACCTCCAGATGCGGACGATTTGAGTCATATAACTCAATAGCCCGGAGAGTCAGCCCGAAAGCTTTGGAACAGGTTTCTTACTAAAAAGAACCAGATTGTCGACTGTCCGGACGCCAAAGCCTTGGCAGCTTTCAAGCATAGCGTCCGTGACGAATGGCTCGCCAGACACCTTGGCCAAAATAAGCCGAGAGCGATGGCCGCATTAACAAACCTCATGACCCGCTTTTGCACGGGTGAGGACAGCTGGTTAGCCAGATGCAGCACCAGCGACCCCAGTACATCTGAAGTTAGAGATGGAAACGGGAAATCACGGCGCAACAGCAATAACAAACGCCGGATTAAAGAAGACAACACGAAGGGCATGACAGTAAATGCTGGATTCAAAAGCTCTCGGCCAGGTCAAAAGCCGCCCCCTAAAGGCACCAGGGATGAACTGTCCAGCCTCAACAAAATTCTGGACCAAGTATGCCAGATCCATAGTACCCCTGGTAAACCCGCTAATCATACCCACAGAGAATGTTGGGTCTTCAAGCAGTCCGGCAGGCTCAACGCCGTACACAAGGGGGAGGATACACCAAGTGAAGACGAGGACGAGCCCCCTAAGCAAGACACAGGGGAACAAAAGAAATTTCCACCAGAAGTCAAAACAGTAAACGTGTTACACGTGATCAAGGGAAAAAACAACGCGGCACTCTCAGGAAAATATACCCAAGTGCCTGTCACCGCGAAGTCCTGCCACTGGTCGTCTCAACCGATCACTTTCGACCATCGCGATTACTCAGCAAGTATCCGACACGCAGGATGGGCTGCCCTGGTATTAGACCCAGTAATTGGCGGATATCACTTCACACGAGTCTTGATGGACGGCGGCAGTAGCCTAAACCTAATATATCAGGATACAATCCGCGGGATGGGGTTAGACCCAACACAAATTCACCATAGCAATACTACCTTTAAAGGAGTAACGCCAGGCCCAGGGGCTCGTTGTACGGGTTCCCTCTTACTACAAGTTATATTCGGCTCCCCCGATAACTTCCGTCGCGAGCATTTAACCTTCCACATCGCTCCGTTTCAAAGTGGCTATCAAGCACTGCTCGGACGCGAAGCTTTCGCTCGCTTTAATGCAATACCACACTACGCCTCCCTCACACTCAAGATGCCCGGTCCACGTGGCATCATTAGAGTGCACGGAAATATCAAGCGCTCTCTGCGCGCCGAAGAGAGTGAGGCTGCCTTGGCAGCCGCACATTAAAGGTGTCCGGACCAGCGAAAGCATCCAATAGGTCGTCAAGACCTCAGACACAACTAATCAAGTCCGACGCCGCTATTTATACCGAATAAGTGGTCACACCCCTATTTGTCAATACAAGGGGCTCAATGCGCGCAGACAAGTGGCAATTTCTTATCATCTCAAATTATACATGGTTTCTTTAAAAACTATCCTTTTGCACGACAACTTTTTCACTTAACTTCCTCTCTTTTACAGACGATCATCGTGCTACACCCGTCCAGGATACGACACAACGGAGACACATGCGCAGACGTGCAGCAGGGACCCGCTCCAAGGATTCTTTTTAGATTAAGACCCTGCGTAAACCTTTTTTACTATCTCTTGTTGATACATATCCACCGTTGAGAAGGATGCTGACGTCTTGGCATGTGGCCACGCCAGAACAATGCATGTACCTGGACACAAGGGGCTTCTTACAAAGGCCATTATTTAGGCCCGGTTTATACCACAAAGACCGAATACCTTAGGGAGTGTTCGGCGTCGCGAGTTTGGCCCTATATGCATCAGCTCCGAATCATTGTCTTTGGTCAAATGTTGGGTTTGCCCGGCTCCTGTGTTTTGGTGCCTTACGTTCTGCTTTACCGGCTAAGGTAGCACCAGGAGAACTACTGCGATTGTGCCCTGGTTCATCCGGAAGAGCACCTCAGTAGAGAAAGCCGAAAACTGACTGTCATGATATAGCGTGAGACTGGTCAACCACTCGATGACCTGTGAGAATGTTAGAATTCTTCCGCCTTAACGAAGGGCCGTTTTTCGGCCAGGCATGTACGCACCCTAGAACCGGGAGAGTGCGGAGCCACCAGGGGCTATCTAGTAGCCCCACTGTCAAACTCCTATGGCTAAGTGAAAGTGCTAAAGCATTATAGTCCGGTTGCCTCGCTTGCTCCGCTATCACCTCCTTAATAGGACCAAGACGTTGGGTTAAGTGTGAACGCATGTCTTTGCGAACACCTCCGCATTATATGCGTGGGGGCTAAAGCCGACGACTGCAATCTTTCAGGTTATACACATGTATACATAAACGGCCGCTCAGGAGGCATCATATTACTTTCAGGCAAAAGTATAAAAATAGCCTTATAAAAATTTATAAAAGCATTTCGCTTACGATGAGATTACATATCAGTCAAACATAATATTTTTTGAGCACTGGGTCTCTATCAAACAAGCACTCTCAAGAACTTCTTCAAAGTAGTGCTCAGCAGCCTTTCGACCTATAGCCGAATCCCACGCTGCAACATGGGTAGCATCCATCTCCGCCCAGTATGCCTTAACATGGGAAAAGGCCATCCGTGCGCCCTCTATGCACGCCGACCTCTTCATCGCATTAATGCGCGGCACCACGTCAAGGAACTGCTGCACCAAGCTGAAATAGCTGTTCGGTTTTGACCTTTCCGGCCATAGCTGATCCACAACAGACCTCATGGAGAGTCTGGACAACCTATTTAGTTCGGCCCATTCGGCTAATTGGTCAGTCAATGAAAGTGGACGCTCGGGAGTATGGAATTGTCTCCAAAACAGCTGGTCTACTCCACGGTCCGTCTGACCCTGGAAGTACTTGGCCACATCGGCAGCGCTCGCCGCCAAATCCATATATACATCCTCCGATCTCCACAGCCGATCCAGAGGGGCATACCGTGGATCTCCGAACTTCCTCCGCAACATAAAGGATTTCCCAGCTACAATATCTCCGGCTTCCCACAGCTCCTCCTTCTTTGCCCTCATAGCAGAGCGGAGGTCCTTTCTCGTCGCAGCAGCCTTCTCAAGTTCCGATGCCTTCACCTGGTTTTCCTTTTCAAGAACCCGGCAACGGTCGGCAGCGGCTTTTAATTCTATGGCCATCTTGGCCATCTTGTCTCGGCTCTCTCCATGTGTGGCCTTCTTGGCTTGCAACTCTTCGGCCGCCTTCAAAGCAGCCGCATTACCCAACCTCGCTTGTTCCTTGGCTCGGGCAAGTTCTGCCCGCAAGGCTTCAACAGTGGTAGCTCCATCTGCAGTCACAACATATTAAAGATACTGGCATCATGCTGCTCTTCCTATGTGACGTTTACCAGATAATGACACTTACCCTGTGCCTCGTCAAGCCTTTTGTTAACAAGCTCGATGTCGGCGTCTGCCGCATCCAACTGCCGTTCTAAATGGGCAAATTCGCTAGTCCGGCTAGCCATCGGAGCTTCCATCACCTACACATAGAGGCAGTATGGTTATTACCGGAGAATATGATCCTCTGTTTGTCGTCATTTGCGACGACAACCAGAGTCTCAGGGGCTACTATCTACACAGGGCACACCTAGCATGTGCAGGACTATCATACATTTTTACGTACCTCAAAGCCTGTCAGTAGACTCATAAAAGCTTCATGCAATCCACTTTCGGCGGACGATATTCTCTCCGTCACCGTATTCATCAGCACACGGTGTTCATCTGAGATGGCCGCTCGCCCCACCAACTCCCTCAGAACGTCCGATCGCACACTAGACGATGCCGGACTCTTTTGTCTGCTCTCTTCGGGAGCCGGACACCGGGAGCTTCGGGGGGTCAATGGGATTATCTTCTGGCCTCACCGGACTCGGAGACTCCCTCCGCGACGACACTTCAGGGTCGCCTGCTTCCAGAGCGGAGGAGTCCGGAGGAGGCGTTTCGCTCTCCATCATCTCTGGAAGAAGACCCCCCGAAGACGAGCTCATTTGAGAGGGGCTAAGGCCCGAACTGCAAAAATATATGCGGTGGTTATCTTCTCAGAAGAAAAATGGCATATCTGTACTATTAAAGTATTTCGGGTCACTCACGACTCGCGGGAGAATTGATCCCCCCGCGGACTTTGTGCGGCAACGGCGCCCCCCAAGGTAGGACCCTCTGTGGGAGACTTCTTCTCCCATTTGGAAGTTTCGGCTTCCGAATCCCCGGGTGCAGTCCTTTTCCTCTTCTGGTCGTCTTCCTTCATGGAGACGCTCGCTCCCTCGGCTAGAATGGGCAGTGTTGGGGGCCCGCGTCCGCCCGCATTGCCCTCCACAGTATCTTCCTTTAAGGGCTCCGGGCAAGGTACGGTCTGGAGCATCTTTTCCAATACCGGATTTTCCAAGCCCTCAGGGAGGGGGGCCGAACACCGAATCAACTTCGCCTTTGTTAGCCAGTCCTGGTCAAAAAGCGAACTCTCAGAAATAACTTCGTAACAAAGGAGAGATAGTATGTTCGGCCGGAAGATGACTTACCTGTCCGGTGGCGCGGTTACTACTCAGGCTCACGTCCTCGGTGATTTCCGGACACTCCACCTGAGGTCTGAAGAATGACTTGTACATCTCCTCGTGCGTCAGGCCGAGAAAATCTTGAATGACACGCGGTCCCTCGGGATTGAACTCCCATAGGCGAAGGGGCCAGCATTTGCAAGGCTGGACTTGACGAACCAGCATAACTTGTATGACCGCAACCAAACTGAAATCTCCATTGAAGAGATCTCGAATGCGGCTTTGCAGTATAGGCACGTCCTTGGCTGGACCCTAGCTCAGACCCCTGCTGATCCATGACATCAGTTGTGGTGGAGGGCCCGAGTGGAAAATAGGGGCGGCCGCCCACTTGGCGCTTCTAGGAGCCATGATGTAGAACCACTCCTGTTGCCACAATTCAGACACCTCTGGGATGGAACCTTTGGGCCACGGAGCTCCCGTCATCTTGCGTATTGAGGCACCTCCACACGCCGCATGCTGCCCCTCGATCATCTTCGGCTTCACTTCAAAGGTCTTGAGCCATAGGCCAAAGTGAGGGGTAACCCGGAGGAAGGCCTCGCATATGACAATAAATGTCGTGATATGAAGAAAGGAGTCCGGAGCTAGATCATGGAAGTCTAGCCTGTAATAAAACATCAAACCCTTGACGAAAGGATCTAGAGCAAGGCCTAGACCTCGGAGGAAGTGGGAGACGAACACGACGTTCTCGTTGGGTTCGGGGGTAGGGACAGCCTGCCCTCGGGGAGGCAGCCGATGCGAAATTTCGGCGGTCAGATATCTGGCCTCCCTCAACTTTTTGATGTCTTCTTCCGTGACGGAGGAAGGCACCCATCGGCCTTGAAGGCTAGATCCAGACATGACTGGAGGTTCGGAGCACCTGACCGGAACTTCGGGCGTTTGAGCTTGAGGTGTGGGAAGGATTCGATTGAGCATGGGAGGGAAAAATAAAAGCCTTGTCCCCTTTATAAAGAGGGTGAATCTCAAGCGTCCTCTCCGTGTCCGCTTGGACTTGCCTATAATCTAGGAGTCCTAGAGGCGGTGGGGTTACCCACGCCGTATTGATGAGAATCCCGGAATAAGGGGACACGATCTCTGCTTTAACAAGACATGCCAAGGAAACCGCCTCGCATGACGCGCTGAGGTGGGATAATGAAATGACTCGGATAAAGGCTTGGCCGTGGTGTGTCACACTACGGAATACGCCAGCAGATTAGATTTGTGTAAATATTATTCTCTCTATGGCAATATGTGGAAACTTACTTTGCAGAGCCGAACACTACCTTTGTGTTCAAAATCTTCTACGAAGTACTTGGAGGAGGAACCCGCCTTGCAATGCCGAAGACAATCTGCGCACCGGACTCGTCGTCATTGAAGCCTGGTTCAGGGGCTACTGAGGGAGTCCTGGATTAGGGGGTGTCCGGATGGTCGGACTATACCTTCAGCCGGACTCCTGGACTATGAAGATACAAGATTGAAGACTCCGTCCCGTGTCCGGAAGGGACTTTCCTTGGCATGGAAGGCAAGCTTGGCGATACGGATACGAAGATCTCCTACCATTGTAACCGACTTTGTGTAACCCTAACCCTATCCGGTGTTTATATAAACCGGAGGGTTTTAGTCCGTAGGACAACATACACATCAACAATCATACCATAGGCTAGCTTCTAGGGTTTAGCCTCTTTGATCTCGTGGTAGATTACTCTTGTACTACCCATATCATCAATATTAATCAAGCAGGACATAGGGTTTTACCTCCATCGAGAGGGCCCGAACCTGGGTAAAACTTCGTGTCCCTTGTCTCCTGTTACCATCCGGCCTAGACGCACAGTTCGGGACCCCCTACCCGAGATCCGCCGGTTTTGACACCGACACCTACTTTCATATTTTAGCTCTCTGATATCATGCAAAGTTATCCGCTTCATACCCACAATGTTGTTTTATTTCTCGTTTCTAGTTGGAAGCGAACGTTCGGTGTACGTAGAGTCGTATCAGTGGCAGATAGGGCTTGAGAGAATATTGATCTTACCTTTAGATCCTTATGGGTTCGACACTCCATACTTATGATTTCCACCATTGGGAATTGCTACGATGATTCCCTGCACTTGGGGATTATCAAGCTCTTTTTTGGCGCCGTTGTCGGGGAGCAATAACGTGGGGTTGATATTCTCGTGTGTGCTTGTTTGCTTTCTTCACTAAGTAGATTTTGTTTTTTCTTTTTGTTTCTGTTTAGTTGTGGGTGAAACATACATTTTTTGAAAAAGAATGAAAATACAAAAAAATTACTTGCCTCTCATACCTAAAAAGTTTTTCAATAAGAGAAGTGATTGGAAGGTTATGCATTGGAGAAATGAGGGTCGACCTTGAACACTTGTGTTCATGCTCATGGAAACAATGTAAAAAAAATCATGGAAGCTTCTCTGAAAATAAGTATCCCCTTGTATATATCCATTGTATTATAAAAATAATGTGCCAGGCCTTGGTTTTAGGATGATTAGATTGCTTGTTTACTTTGTGTAGTACAAAAACAGAAAGTTTAGCTGTAGCGCGTGATTTTACATTTTTTACTGGAAAGTCAAATGGGTCTGAAACTTTTTGCACATTACTTCTGTATAATTTTTTTTAAATTGTCGGATTTTTTTGAATTTTTTGGAGTTTCATAAGTTTACTAAACTTCCGCATTACTACAGACTGTCATGTTTTTGACAGATTCTGTTTTCTTTGAGTTGTTCACTTATTTTGATGAATCTATGGGTAGTATCGGGGGGGGGGGGGGTATGAACCATGGTGAAGTTGGAATACAGTAGATATAGTTCTAATATGAAATTGGAATAAGTTTGCAACAGTACCTAAAGGTGGTGATTTGCTTTATTTACACTAACGGATCTCACAAAGTTTTTGTTAAAGTTTTGTGTGGATGAAGTGTTCGAAGACCGAGGAGCTATCAATATGAGAAGAATAAAGAGAGGCAAGAGCTCAAGCTTGGGGGTTCCCAAGGCACCCCAAGTAAATATTTCAAGGATACTCAAGCATCTAAGCTTGGGGATGCCCCGGTTGGCATCCCATCTTTCTTCTTCAACAATTATCAGTATACCTCGAATTTTGTTTTTTCACATAATTTGTGTCCTTTGTGTTTCTGTTTTTCCTTTAAGAACTATGCTAGTATGAGATAGCCCTTTTTTGGTTTATAGAATACTTCATGTGCTTCACTTATATCTTTTAAGTATGATCTTATAGAATTGCTCTTTGTGCTTCACTTAAATCTTTTGAGTATTTATAGAATGCTTCGTGTGCTTCACTTATATATTTTGAGCTTGGATATTGGTTAGTCTATATTAATTGTAGAATGCCCCATGAACTTCACTTATATCTTTTGTAGTATGAATAATACTATCATCTAAAGTGGATTTAGAAGAAGTTTGCTCCCACTATTCCGAATGAGGAGAATTTTGCTTATGTGGAGACTAGTGAATTTTCTATGCTTGTAGATCATGAACAGAATGCTTTATGTGATGGTTATATTGTTGAACTCATTCATGATGCTACTGAAAATTATTATGTGGGAGGAATACATGCTTGTAAGAGTTCCAATAATATCAAGTTTCCTCTCTATGTGCTTAAAGTTTTGAAGTTATACTTGTTTTGCCTTCCTATGCTAGTTGATTCTTGTTCCCATAAATTGTGTGCTCACAAAATCCCTAGGCATAGGAAGTGGATTAGATTTAAATGTGCTAGTCATACTCTTCATGATGCTCTCTTTATGTTTCAATTCTTATCTTTTATGTGAGCATCATTGAAATCATCATGCCTAGCTAAAAGGCATTAAAGAAAAACGCTTGTTGGGAGACAACCCAATATTTTACCCTTACGGTTTTTGTGTGTTTACATGATTAAGCTACTGTAGTAATCATGTTTTATATCTTTTGTTTCAATAAAGTGCCAAGTAAGACCTTTGGGAAGACTTGGGTGAAAGTTATTGTGATCTTGCTGTAAAAAACAGAAACTTTGCGCTTACGAGTTTAGCTGCCATTTTTTTTACAGAAGTGTGATTTGGTGTTGATTCTTTTTGCAGAAGATTAATAGAAAAATTCCTCACGTCCACCAATTTATTTAATAATCTTTTGAGTAGCATAAGTATGGTTGCTGTTCAGATCATTACAGACTGTTCTGTTTCTGAAAGATTTTGTTTTCATTGCATAGTTTGCTTGTTTTCTAGTTTCTATGGCTTGTATTTCTCAATATAAATTGTAGAAATGATAGGGTACAGTAGGCATTGTGTGAGAACATTTATGAACCTCGTCTTTGACACTACAAAAGTGAATGGTTTACTCTTTATCATACTAACCTATTTCATGAAGTTCCGTTAAGTTTTGTGTGATTGAAGTTTTCAAGCTTTGGGTGAGATATCGATATGAGGAGAATAAGGAGTGGAAAGACCCTAAGCTTGGGGATGCCCAAGGCACCCCAAGGTAATATTCAAGGAAGACTCAAGTGCCTAAGCTTGGGGATGTCCCGGAAGGCATCCCCTCTTTCGTCTTCAAAACTATCGTATACCTTACTCGGAGCTATATTTTTATTTGTCACATGATATGTATTTTGCTTGGAGCGTATTTTAAATTTTACTTGCTGTTGGAATAAAATCATTGGATCTGAAATCTTGAGTGAAAAAAGAATCCTCCCATGGCTAGCTAATTATTTGACTACTCAGCGTTCTTCACTTATATCTTTTTGGAGTAGTTTGTCATTTACTCACGCGCTTCATGTATATCCTATGAGTAAATGGTTGAATAAATTGAATATCATAAATCTGAATTTATATATGTTTCATATGCTTATAACATAGGGAGTAATGACTTCACACATAATAAGTATAGGTAGTAAACTTATTGAAAGTTAGCAAACGCAGAATTGGTCACTTGAACAATTCATGAAAGAATATTGAAGGAAGAGAGATTTCACATATAAATATATTATCTTGGACATCTTTTGCAATTATGAGCACTCATTAAAATATGACATGCTAAAAGGTTGATGTTGGACAAGGAAGACAACTTAATGGGTTATGTTTTCGTATATCCGAAACGTTATATTGTCTTGGATCATCCAACATGTTGAGCTTGCCTTTCCCTCTCCTGCTAGCCAAATTCTTTGCACCAAGTAGAGATACTACATGTGCTTCCAAATATCCTTAAACCTAGTTTTTCCATGAGAGTCCACCATATCTACCTATGGATTGAGTAAGATCCTTCAAGTAAGTTGTCATTGTTGCAAGCAATAAAAATTGCTCTATAAATATGTATGATTTATTAGTGTGGAGAAAATAAGCTTTATACGATCTTGTGATGTGGAAGAAATAAAAGCGACGAACTGCATAATAAAGGTCCATATCACAAGTGGCAATATAAAGTGACGTTCTTTTGCATTAAGATTTCGTGCATCCAACCATAAAAACACATCACAACCTCTGCTTCCCTCTGCGAAGGGCCTATCTTTTATTTTTGTCTTATACCTTATACAAGAGTCATGGTGATCATCACCTTTCCCTTTTTAAATTTTTCCTTTGGCAAGCACTTTGTGTTGGAGCGATCCGGATATATATATATATATATATCCACTTGGATGTAGGTTTTCATAAATTATTATTGTGGACATTACCCTTGAGGTAAAAGGTTGGGAGGCAAAACTATAAGCCCCTATCTTTCTCTGTGTCTGATTAAAACTTTGAACCCATAAATATCATGTGAGTGTTAGCAATTGTGAAAGATTAAATGATTAGTTGAGTATGTGGAGTTTGCTGAACCAAAGCTCTTACATAGACCTCTAACATCCACAATGCGGCTATATCTCCCACGTGTCGGGGCACGACTTAGAGGCATAGCCGCATGGTAGGTTTGTCGCAAGAGGGGTAATATTCACACATCCCATGTACTGAATAAGAAAGGGATAAAGAGTTGGCTTACAACCGCCACTTCACACAAATACAAGTTAAACATACATCATCCAGAATACAATCAAGGTCCGACTACGGAACCAAAATAAAAGAAGACAACCCCAAATGCTAGATCCCCGATCGTCCCAACAGGGCTCCACTACTGATCAACGGGAAACGAAAGATAACAACGACCAAGATCTTCATCGGGCTCCCACTTGAGCTCGGTTGCGTCACCTGCATTGCTAACATCGGCACCTGCAACTGTTTGGAAGTATCTATGAGTCACGAGGACTCAGCAATCTCACACCCGTGAGATCAAGACTATTTAAGCTTATGGGTAGGAAAAAGGTAGTGAGGTGGAGCTGCAGCAAGCACTAGCATATATGGTGGCTAACATACGCAGATAAGAGCGAGACGAGAAGCAACGCAATGGTCGAGAAGCTAGAAGCGATCAAGAAGTGATCCTGAAACTACATACGCACAAACATAACTCCAAAACCGTGTTCACCTCCCGAACTCCGCCGGAAAGAGACCATCACGGCTATACATGCGGTTGATGCATTTTAATTAAGTTAAGTGTCAAGTTCTCTACAACCAGACATTAAAAAATTCCCATCTGCCACATAACCGCGGGCATGGCTCTCGAAAGTTTATACACTGTAGGGGTGTCCCAACTTAGCCCATCACAAGCTCTCACGGTCAACGAAGGATATTCCTTCTCCCGGGAAGACCCGATCAGACTCGGAATCCCGGTTACAAGACATTTCGACAATAGTAAAACAAGACCAGCAAAGCCGGCCGATGTGCCGGCAATCCCGATAGGAGCTGCACATATCTCGTTCTCAGGGCAACACCGGATAGGTCAAGCTATGAGTAAAACCAGACCTCAAGTTTCCCCGAGGTGGCCCCGCAGGCTGCCTGTTTCAGACCAACACTTAGAGAAGCACTGGCCGGGGGGGGGGGGTTAAAATAAAGATGACCCTCAGGAGCGTGACTCCCAAGGGAAAAGTAGGTGGTGGTGAGGCAAATGGTAAAACCAAGGTTGCGCCTTGCTGGAGGAGTTTTATTGAAAGCAAACTGTCAAGGGGTTCCCATAACACCCAACCACGTAAGGAACGCAAAATCAAGGAACATAACACCAGTATGACGGAAACTAGGGCGGCAAGCATGGAACAAAACACCAGGCACAAGGCCGAGCCTTCCACCCTTTACCAAGTATATAGATGCATTAATTAAATAAGAGATATTGTGATATCCCAACATATCCATGTTCCAACATGGAACGAACTTCATCTTCACCTGCAACTAGCAACGCTATAAGAGGGGCTGAGCAAAAGCGGTAACATAGCCAAACAACGGTTTGCTAGGAAAGGTGGGTTAGAGGCTTGACATGGCAATATGGGAGGCATGATAAACAAGTGGTAGGTAGCGCGACATAGCAATAGAGCGAGCAACTAGCAAGCAAATATAGAAGTGATTTCGAGGGTATGGTCATCTTGGCTGAAATCCCGCAAGGAAGAAGAACGAGTCCATGAAGAAGACAAGCGAACATAGTTGAACGGATCCTCACAAACGCAACGTTACCAGAACTAACACGAAGAAGCAACACCGGAAAGAAGCAAACAACATGGTAAACAACCATCACATAAACATGGCATGATGCGCAACCAAGTATGATGCATGTCCGGTTTAATGAGGCATGGCATGGCAAAGTGCGACAAACAAAACTACAAATTAAGTGGACTTCAATATGCAACGAGTTGCATATTGATGAAGCACCACAACAATTATTTAGTTCTCTCCCATTTAAGTACTCAACAATATTAAATGTTGGTTAGCAAGGCAAGGGGTGAAGCATACATAAACTAACTATCTAGCCAAGTTTAAATGAGGCCGGAAACAACAACCAACAATTCCGGAAAAACCTCATGTGCATATTTATGGATTTGGTACTGTTCTGCCCTAAACCATATTTTAGAGTTGTTTAACATGCAAAGTGATACCACGGTTTCAGACGCGAGGGGGGGTTAGGTGCGCTGCAGGCGGGCTGTGGAGATACCGTGTGGTGAGAAGAGAGAGAAGCAGAGCGGTCCGGCGACTGTTCCGGAGACCGAAACATCCGACGTTTGACCGGCTATAATGCCGCTATAGTTTAACGGTTGGGCTATCAAACGAGCTCCGAATGTGATGAAACTTGGCAGGCGGTCTACCTACAACATAACAAGACCGCACACCAACTCTCATACCATTCCGAGAACATTCCCGGCCACTTATAAAATAATATTTCGGACGTGCCGCGGGCGCGTGCAAGTGTGGTTGGGCTCAGAACGGACAACGGATGGAACTGGGGGAACCCGGACGGATGCAAGTTTTGAAAACATGCAGATGCAATGCGGATGATGACATGGCAATATGCAACACGCAAGCGAATGACAAGTCAACAATAATGAATAACTGGAAGACACCTAGCGCGTCGGTCTCGGGGCGTCACAACACTCCACCACTACAAGAGGATCTCGTCCCGAGATCTAGGATGGCACCGGAGAAAAACGGAAGAGAAAGAGAAGATGTAAAACTAAGTTACTTCTTTGATAAACGAGTGAAACCAAAGAACCTTGCAGGGTTGAACAAATTGAAAGAAAGAATACAATGAAGATGAATGAATTTGAAAACACTCCATTAGAAAAGAGGAACAAGGAACATTACGAGAACCTTGTAGGTTGAAAGACATACGAAAAAGGGTTGCAATGGACAGGAAGTACATGTGAGCACTCTGGATGGAACGAGATGTACAAGGAACGAGAAGGATCAATTCCGACAACACTCCGGTTGGAAATGGAAGGCATAGAATAGAAACTTGACAAAATGAAAGCACTTGGATGAGACTCCGGTTAGAAGAGGAATGATAGACACAACACTCAGTTAAAACAAGATAGAAAGGGAATAAGAATGATATAATTTGGACAGCACTCCGACTGTAAATGGAAGGAATTGAACATGATCTTGACAAAACAAGATGATGGGTCGAAGAGAGCAACATCACCATGCCTCCGGAACAAATGTAAGAATGGAATCAAAAGAACGGAGGAGAACACGACATCTTCTACCTCAAATGAGCTTGAAAAAGCATCTTTAGGAGAAGGGTCGAACGGAGTTGTTTGGAAAACCAACAACGAAACGAATAAGCTTGTAGTGGGCTTATGGAAAACATCCCAAAACTATTTGGTGAAATTCTGCCACTAACGGAAACAATAGATTGGAATGATATGAACAAGTAGATGAGAAGCTTATTTCACCGGGAGGATAACTGGAGAACTTGGGTCATTTATAAGCACCATAGATAGCAACAATCCTTAGGGAAAACTTTAGGTGAAATATAACCCAAGATAACTCCAATGAAGAGATTGGTGGGTTTAAATATCTCATTCTTAACAAATTGTGAATCATGAAACACGAAGGGAAATTGTCGAGAATGACATAACACAACCTGAAAAGGTAAGGTAGAAGGAATTGCACTTCAGATTGCAAGATGAAGAATACTTGAGCTCCTCTGAAAATAATCTTGATGAGCACTTCGAGAAGGAATTAAATCCTTGCTGAACCATCATGTAGAACCTCCATGAAGAACTCCGGTAATAAAAGAATGATCCAAAGAAGTGAAGGATGAAAAGAATAAGATTGAAGCCTTGCAATGATTTAGATGGATCTTCGTGATGATGAGAGCTTGGAACTCCGGGAAAAGAGAAGATGAAACAATAAAACCGAGAATTTGATGAGCCTCTGGAATAATGAAAGAATTGAATTTACTCGATGAAACAAGAATAAGAATTGCATTATGCTTATCCTTCACCAATTTAAATTGATGACAGGCAACGGATTTGGCACACTACTTATTCTCGTAGAAAGGATTAAGATAGATATAGCGCAAACTTGAGAAGGTGTTCGATGAACCACCGGAAGGATTGAAAATGAAAGTAGCAAAGGCACAATTCACCGGTAAGAATTGGAAAACGAAAGATGATAGTTGAGGGAATTTAGATGCAAGTGAACGAAGAGATCCCGAGCTGATTAGCGAATATTTGAATGATGCACCGTTAAGATTTGGAGAACAATAGCTGAAAGCTGAGGATGAATAAACCCGAAATGATGGCCTTCAGAGAATCAAACTGAAAAAGAATCTTGAATTTGCTCCGGATAGGTGAAAAGAATTCTCACAATCAAAAACGATCATGAGAGGATGGCATCAAGCTTGAACTACGCATCTTCGAGAGAACGGACCAAGATTTGAGAGAAACTCTTCTTCGGTCTTCAAGTGTTAGAATGACGATGAGAAACACCACCATGAATTGTTGAGATACTCCGGGATGAAAATTAGAAAGGTTGAACCAAACGATGAAAAGAATTTGAAAGATCTTGGATAAAAACATATGACTGATGATAATTCATTCTTACGTCAACTTTGAAATGAATTTGAGAATAACTCCGGAAAAAATTAGAAGAGTTAAGTAAGATCCTGGAAAAAGACCTGTGGGTTAGGGCCCCACTCAAAAGAAACACCGTTGAACGATTTAAAACATAGATTGCGCCGGCTGAATTAAATGGCTTGAATGAGATAACAACCTAGAAATAGGTTAAGCGGATCTTGCATGAAAAGACGAGCCTTCTAAGATATCTTCAGCACTCCGGAACAAATGAATAGCGAGAAGTGAAAGATTAAGAGGTGCACCGGCGTGAGAAAGCATTTGAAAGGAGGAAAAGGGTATGATCGACAAAGCTTGAATTGAATCCACCGGAGAAGAAAAGAATGAAGAATAATGAGCTTGAAGCTTCCTTAGCATCTAAATGAGAATCACCAGGTAAGAACTTTGAAGGAAAAGAATGAAGGAACTTCACATCACTAAAATGGATGCTTGATTGGGATATATGAGTCCTTGAATAGAAGGGTGGGAGGGCGGGAAAACAAAAGCAACTTGGGATGGATGAAACAAACATCGTTGGGAAGAACTTAGAATTGATCTTGCGGATGTTGAAAATGATTGGATCCACTTGAAGAGGAGCACGCCGGTTGAAAAGGATTGACATGACAATCTCGATTATCATGAAGGATTAGTATTCACATAGAAATATGAGAACACCGCTTAGGAAAAGTATGGAATCAACACTTGACATTGAAGCAACTCGAATACCACAACTCAAAACAAGGCAAAGGTTGGGCTTGCAGAATAAGCCGAAAACAAACATATGATAGATCCCGTATCGTATCATGTGTCTGTTGGAAAGATATTCTAGGAGCTACTTGAATTCCCACTTATAAACTCCCGGAACTTTCTGGTTATGCAATCAGGTGTTGGGGATACAGGGGAAGCATAATATCTCACCCAAACTAACAATTCCTACATCCAGCTGTATCCATCCTTCAACACATAACCAAGAAACCTTCGGAAATCATGTACCTCAACCTTCGAAAAGCATCCGTTATATGATTTATGGCAATACTCCCGAACTCCCGCCCCAGTACTGGGTGGCGTCGAGGTTATCTCACCAACAACTGCATAAAAGAGATTTTCGATGTCGGCGAACTCAGGTATTCCAGAACTGCAACGATAAAATTGTGATGACAACACCTCGGAGGTCAACTCCCCGGGACACTGCCACAACCCCTAAATGTCAGGAGGCACCAAGAACAATGTTCTCGTCACAAGACTATCGGAAAAATTCCAAGATACCCGCGTGATCCTAAAAACAATTCGTGAAATTTGAGGAGAGGGGAGTCAAAACTTCTACGTCAGGAGGCCTCACCAGAGCGACGAAGGGACTGAGGAGTAAAAAGAATCCTACTCTCTGATATATATAATCCTAAGACTCAAAACAATTTATTCTAGACTCAACAACGTCAGCGATTCGATCAAGCAGGGGGCTCCTAAGTCGGGGATGGCTCTGATACCAACTTGTAACACCCACAATGCGGCTATATCTCCCACGTGTCGGGGCACGACTTAGAGGCATAGCCGCATGGTAGGTTTGTCGCAAGAGGGGTAATCTTCACACATCCCATGTACTGAATAAGAAAGGGATAAAGAGTAGGCTTACAATCGCCACTTCACACAAATACAAGTTAAACATACGTCATCCATAATACAATCAAGGTCCTACTACGGAACCAAAATAAAAGAAGACAACCCCAAATGCTAGATCCCCGATCGTCCCAACTGGGCTCCACTACTGATCAATAGGAAACAAAAGATAACAGTGACCAAGATCTTCATCGAGCTCCCACTTGAGCTCGGTTGCGTCACCTGCACTGTTAACATCGGCAACTGCAACTGTTTGGAAATATCTGTGAGTCACGAGGACTCAGCAATCTCACACCCGCGAGATCAAGACTATTTAAGCTTATGGGTAGGAAAAAGGTAGTGAGGTGGAGCTGCAGCAAGCACTAGAATATATGGTGGCTAACGTACGCAAATAAGAGCGAGAAGAGAAGCAACGCAATGGTCGAGAAGCTAGAAGTGATCAAGAAGTGATCCTGAAACTACTTACGCACAAACATAACTCCAAAACCGTGTTCACTTCCCGGACTCCGCCGGAAAGAGACCATCACAGCTACACACGCGGTTGATGCATTTTAATTAAGTTAAGTGTCAAGTTCTCTACAACCGGACATTAACAAATTCCCATCTGCCACATAACCGCGGGCCCGGCTCTTGAAAGTTTATACCCTGTAGGGGTGTCCCAACTTAGCCCATCACAAGCTCTCACGGTCAACGAAGGATATTCCTTCTCCCGGGAAGACCCAATCAGACTCGGAATCCTGGTTACAAGACATTTCGACAATGGTAAAACAAGACCAGCAAAGCCTCCCGATGTGCCGACAATCCCGATAGGAGCTGCACATATCTCGTTCTCAGGGCAACACCGGATTGGGCAAGCTACGAGTAAAACTAGACCTCAAGTTTCCCCGAGGTGGCCCCGCAGGCTGCCCATTTCGGACCAACACTTAGAGAAGCATTGGCCCGGGGGTGGGGGTTAAAACAAAGATGACCCTCGGGAGCGCGACTCCCAAGGGAAAAGTAGGTGGTGGTGAGGCAAATGGTAAAACCAAGGTTGGGCCTTGCTGGAGGAGTTTTAGTCAAAGCGAACTGTCAAGGAGTTCCCATAACACCCAACCACGTAAGGAATGCAAAATCAAGGAACATATCACCGGTATGACAGAAACTAGGGCGGCAAGAGTGGAACAAAACACCAGGCATAAGGCCGAGCCTTCCACCCTTTACCAAGTATATAGATGCATTAATTAAATAAGAGATATTGTGATATCCCAACATATCCATGTTCTAACATGGAACAAACTTCATCTTCACCTGCAACTAGCAACGCTATAAGAGGGGCTGAGCAAAAGCGGTAACATAGCGAAACAACGGTTTGCTAGGAAAGGTGTGTTAGAGGCTTGACATGGCAATATGGGAGGCATGATAAACAAGTGGAAGGTAGCACGACATAGCGATAGAGCGAGCAACTAGCAAGCAAAGATAGAAGTGATTTCGAGGGTATGGTCATCTTGGCTGAAATCCCGCAAGGAAGAAGAACGAGTCCATGAAGAAGACAAGCGGACGTAGTTGAACGGATCCTCACAAACGCAACGTTACTGGAACTAACACGAATAAGAAACACCGGAAATAAGCAAACAACATGGTAAACAACCATCACATAAACATGGCATGATGCGCAACCAAGTATGATGCATGTCCGGTTTAATGAGGCATGGCATGGCAAAGTGCAACAAACAAAACTACAAATTAAGTGGACTTCAATATGCAACGAGTTGCATATTGACGAAACACCACAACAATTATTTAGTTCTCTCCCGTTTAAGTACTCAACAATATTAAATGTTGGTTAGCAAGGCAAGGGGTGAAGCATACATAAACTAACTATCTAGCCAAGTTTAAATGAGGCCGGAAACAACAAACAACAATTCCGGAAAAACCTCATGTGCATATTTATGGATTTGGTAATGTTCTGCCCTAAACCATATTTTAGAGTTGTTTAACATGCAAAGTGATGCCACCTGTTTAAACTAGGCATTTTTCTACCCCATTTACATATAAAGTTTATTTAAAACCGAGCTACGGTTATTTAGTTATGAATTAAATCATTTTAACAAGGCATTTGAGCAAATTAAACAAACATCATTTTAAGCATTTCAAACATGGATGCAAGTTGGATATTATTAAACTAGACAAAATTCTAGTCATTTTACATATATAAATTATTTACATGCAATGCACGGTTTGTGAGTTAGGATATGCATGAAACTTAGGGGGTTTTCTGTAAAAGAGGCGTTCTCTGGGATAATAGACAAAATCGTCCAGTGGAAAAAACATGACACAGGCCAAAACTATTGGGCCAGATGCACAAGATACTGGAGGGAGGGGCTTCTCACCCACGGACATGGCCCAGGTCGAGGGAGAGGCTTGGCAGGCCGGGCGCCTGGCGCGCTGGGCCTTGACGCAGGATGCGGCCCACGCGCGCGGTCAACGGATCGAAGCAGCGCGACGAAGGACGTCGGGAACGGCTAGTCCGGCAGAGCAGCTCCGGCGGCGACGCTCCGTCGACGCGGGGAACAACAGGGAGGCCGGGAACGGGCGCGGAACCGACGGATCTGGAGTGGAGGAGGCCGG
Source organism: Triticum urartu (assembly GCF_003073215.2). Lineage (NCBI taxonomy): Eukaryota > Viridiplantae > Streptophyta > Magnoliopsida > Poales > Poaceae > Triticum > Triticum urartu. Next base: position 126,835,674 of record NC_053026.1, on the reverse strand, counting down.
ATCTGGCTCCGGGGGTCCATTTCCGGCGACGGCGAGGACGGGAAGCTCTGGGCGGTGGCGATCCCTGGTGATGGGATCTTGTGGGGGAGAGAGAGATCATGAGGGAGATGGAGGAGAGGTAGGGAAGGAAGGAGGAGAGGCAGGGAGGCGCAACCTGGCCGGAGGTGGTCGCCGGCAGCGACTCCGGCGAGTCAGCGGGAAGGAGCAGATGGCGAGGTCGAGGTCGAGGGGCTCCTCCCCTCGCTCTAGATCGGGAGCGATGGAGCGGGAGGCGCGGGGCTGCGACTGTGCGGGCCTGGGCGGGCCTCCCGTGGGCCGCGGCGGAGTGGGGAGCCCGGGGCCACGTGGCCGGCTTTGGTTGGCCGCAGGCACTGCTGGAGCGGCGACTGGCCACTGGCAGTGCGCCAAGTGGCGGTGAGGGGGGGTTGGCTGGGCACGGAAATGGAGGTGGTGGCGGTGGCTGGAAGGTGGAGGTGGCGACTGTGGGTTGGGGGCGCGGAAAACAAGGAGGGGAGGAAGGAAAGACCAGAATTGGAAGGGAGGTCTCCTTTTATAGGCAGGGTTAGGGTTTGGGGGGATTTGAGGTCGTCTCGGAGCCCTCCGATCGTGATCGAACGGTTTCGGACGCGAGGGGGGGGGGGTTAGGTGCGCTGCAGGCGGGCTGTGGAGAGACCGTGTGGTGAGAAGAGAGAGAAGCAGAGCGGTCCGGCAACTGTTCTGGAGACCGAAACGTCCGACATTTGACCGACTATAATGCCGCTATAGTTTAACGGTTGGGCTATCAAACGAGCTCCGAATGTGATGAAACTTGGCAGGCGGTCTACCTACAACATAACAAGACCACACGCCAACTCTCATCCCATTTCGAGAACATTTCCCAGCCACTTATAAAATAATATTTCGGACGTGCCGCGGGCGCGTGCAAGTGTGGTTGGGCTCAGAACGGACAACGGACGGAACTGGGGGAACTCGGACTGATGCAAGTTTTGAAAACATGCAGATGCAATGCGGATGATGACATGGCAAGATGCAACACGCAATCGAATGACAAGGCAACAATAACGAATAACTGGAAGACACCTGGCGCATCGGTCTCGGGGCGTCACAAGACCCTTCCCGAAAATAAGATGAACTGCAATTGTTTGATGACTAAGGGCATGGTTTGTTAGTTTTCAAGAAAGTTTATGATCTATACTTTAACATGTGAATAGCTTGTTACTTGATCATGAGAAGTTTTATGAATTGAGCTACTGTTATGATATATAATGATGCTATAAAAAGTGATTGAAACTACCATTGATCAAACTTAAGCACTTGCTAGCATCCACACTTCATAAATTATTTATTTTATCATTTACCTACCCGAGGATGAGCAGGAAGTAAGCTTGGGGATGCTGATACGTCCCCAACGTATCTATAATTTATGAAGTATTCATGCCATGTTTACAATAGTTTTATATGATTTTGGTATGATTTGATTAGAACTAACCCGGACTGACGCTGTTTTCAGCAGAACTACCATGGTGTTGTTTTTGTGTAGAAATAAAAGTTCTCGGAATGCGATGAAAATCAACGGAGAATTTTCTGGAAAATATAAAAAATACTGGAACAAAAATCTACTGGAGGGGAGTCCCGTGGGCCCCACGAGGGTGGGGGGGCGCACCCACCCCCCTGGGCGCGCCCCTGTGCCACGTGGACTTCCCGTGGGGCCCCCTGACTTGTTCTCAACACCAACCTCTCCTATAAATGCCCAAACCTCCAGAAAATAACCTAGATCGGAAGTTTCGCCGCCGCAAGCCTCTGTAGCCACAAGAAATCAATCTAGGCCCTCTCTGGCACCCTGCCGGAGGGGGCCATCATCACTGGAGGCTATGGAGGAGGATCCCGGAGGGGCCATCATCACCATGAACGCCAAGGAGCAGAGGGAGAACCTCTCCCCATCTAGGGGGGAGGCCATGGAGGAGGAAGCACAAGGGGGGAGAACCTCTCCTCCTCTCTCTCTCGGTGGCGCCGGAGTGCCATCGGGAGGGGAATCATCATCGCGGTGATCATCTTCATCAACATCACCATCCTCATCTCTTTTACGCGGTCCACTCTCCCACACCCCGCTGTAATCCCTACTTGAACATGGTGCTTTATGCCACATATTATGATCCAATGATGTTTTGCCATCCTATGATGTTTTGAGTAGATATCCTTTGTCTTTGGGTTGATTGATGATCTAGATTGGTATGAGTTGTATGTTTTATTTTGGTGCTATCCTATTGTGCCCTCTGTGTCGCGCAAGCGTGAGGGATTCTCGCTGTAGGGTGTTGCAATACGTTCATGATTCGCTTATAGTGGGTTGCTTGAGTGACAAAAGCATAAACCCGAGTAAGGGGGTTGTTGTGTATGGGATAAAGGGGACTTGATGCTTTAATGCTATGGTTGGGTTTTACCTTAATGATCTTTAGTAGTTGCGGATGCTTGCTAGAGTTCCAATCATAAGTGCATATGATCCAAGAAGAGAAAGTATGTTAGCTTATGCCTCTCCCTCATATGAAATTGCAATGACGACTATCGGTCTTGTTAACAATTGCCTAGGACAATTACGCACAAGGATCCCTCATTACTCCACACTCGCTATTTATAATATTTAGTAATATATTCTAACTTTATGATAACAACACCTACTTTCATATTTTAGCTCTCTGATATCATGCAAAGTTATCCTCTTCATACCCACGACGTAGTTTTATTTCTTGTTTCTAGTTGGAAGCTAACGTTCGGTGTACGTAGAGTCGTATCAGTGGCAGATAGGGCTTGAGAGAATATTGATCTTACCTTTGGCCCCTTGTGGGTTCGACACTCCATACTTATCACTTCCACCATTGGGAATTGCTACGATGATTCCCTGCACTTGGGGATTATCATGCTACTTTGCTGCATCACCCTTTCCTCTTCAAGGGAAAACCAACGTATGCTCAAGAGGTAGCAATAAGGATTTCTGGCGCCGTTGCCGGGGAGATCTATGCACAAGTTAAGACATACCAAGTACCCATCACAAACTCTTATCTCTCGCATTACATTATTTGCCATTCACCTCTCATTTTCCTCTCCCCCACTTCACCCTTGCCGTTTTATTCGCCTCTTTTCCATTCGCCCTTTCTCCGTTCGTCTTCTTTCGCTTGTCTATTGTGTGTTTGCTTGCCCTGATGGCCTTGCCCAAAAATGTTGATCCTCACCTTAGAAGGTTGGAAGAAATTGAGAACAATGTTAGAAGCTTTATGTCTTTGCAATTTCTTCATAATAATTTCTTCAGAAACAAACTTAAGAACAAAATAGTTTTATAGAGTACATGAATAAAGAGCTGGATGATATGTCTAAGGAATTTTATGGTTTGAAATCTCAGTTTGCCCATCTTGAAAATTTATTAGGCCAAATTTCAGATAAGCAAGCCACCTTAGTTAATAAGATGGCCGCTAAACCGGAAGATCTAAAAGATAATAATGATGAAGATCTAAAAGTGATTGGTGTGCCTCCTATTAAGTTTTTGTTTGCCAATATGAATCTTGATAAAGATGGGACTTGAGACGAGTCAACTTTAGTTAAAAGGCGTCCCAATGATTCGGAGTTTTTAGATATTGATGTAAAAATTAATAAAAGTGGGATTGAAGAGGTCAAAACTTTACATAGCAATGAACCCACTATTTTGGATTTAAAGGAATTTAATTATGATAATTGCTCTTTGATAGATTGTATTTCCTTGTTGCAATCCATGCTAAATTCTCCTCATACTTATGATCAAAACAAAGCTTTCACTAAACATATCGTTGATGCTTTGATGCAATCTTATGAAGAAAGACTTGAATTAGAAGTTTCTATCCCTAGAAAACTTTATGGTGAGTGGGAACCTACTATTAAAATTAAGATTAAAGATCATGAATGCTATGCTTTATGTGATTTGGGTGCTAGTGTTTCCACGATTCCAAAAACTTTTTGTGATGTGTTAGGTTTCCGTGAATTTGATGATTGTTCTTTAAATTTGCATCTTGCGGATTCCACCATTAAGAAACCTATGGGAAGAATTAATGATGTTCTTATTGTTGCAAATAGGAATTATGTGCCTATAGATTTTATTGTTCTTGATATAGATTGCAATCCCACATGTCCTATTATTCTTGGTAGACCTTTCCTTAGAACGATTGGTGCAATTATTGATATGAAAGAAGGAAATATTAGATTCCAATTTCCATTAAGGAAAGGTACGAAACACTTTCCTAGGAAGACAATTAAATTACCTTATGAATCTATTATGAGAGCCACTTATGAATTGCATACCAAAGATGATGACACCTAGATCTATTGTTGTTTTTATGCCTAGCTAGGGGCGTTAAACGATAGCGCTTGTTGGGAGGCAACCCAATTTTATTTTTGTTCTTTGCTTTTTGTTCCTGTTTAGTAATAAATAAATCATCTAGCCTCTATTATGATTGTGTTTTTATGTTTTAATTAATGTTTGTGCCAAGTAAATCCTTTAGGATCTTCTTGGATGATTGTTATTTGACCTTGCTAAAAAAACAGAAAGTATGCGCTCACGAGAATAATTTTTATTTTTAACCAGAGGGCGATAAAAAACTGATTCCAACTGAAGTAGATCAATATACAAATTATTTAGGTATTCCTAATTTGGTAGAACTTTTGGAGTTACATAAGTATTCGAAACCTACAAGTTACTACAAACTGTTCAGTTTTTGACAGATTCTGTTTTTCGTGTGTTCTTTGCTTATTTTGATGAATCTATGGCTAGTATCGGGGGGTATGAACCATAGAGAAGTTGGAATACAGTAGGTTTAACAACAATATAAATAAAGAATGAGTTCATTACAGTACCTTAAGTGGTGATTTGTTTTCTTATACTAACGGAGCTCATGAGATTTTCTGTTGAGTTTTGTGTTGTGAAGTTTTCAAGTTTTTGGGTAAAGATTTGATGGATTTTGGAATAAGGAGTGGCAAGAGCCTAAGCTTGGGGATGACCAAGGCACCCCAAGGTAAAATCCAAGGACAACCAAAAGCCTAAGCTTGGGGATGCCCCGGAAGGCATCCCCTCTTTCTTCTTCGTCTATCGGTAACTTTACTTGAGGCTATATTTTTATTCAACACATGATATGTGTTTTGCTTGGAGCGTCTTGTATGATTTGAGTCTTTGCTTTTTAGTTTACCACAATCATCCTTGCTGTACACACCTTTTTGGAGAGACACACATGAATCGGAATTTATTAGAATACTCTATGTGCTTCACTTGTATCTTTTGACCTAGATAATTTTGCTCTAGTGCTTCACTTATATTTTTAGAGGATGGTGGTGGTTTTATTTTGTAGAAATTATTGATCTCTCATGCTTCACTTATATTATTTTGAGAGTCTTTTAGAACAGCATGGTAATTTGCTTTGGCTATAAAATTAGTCCTAATATGATAGGCATTCAAGATGGGTATGATAAAAACTTTCATATAGAGTGCATTGAATACTATGATACTTGATAGATGTTTTGAGATATAAAGGTGGTAATGTTAGAGTCATGGTAGTTTGGTAATTGTGAAATTGATAAATACATGTGTTAAAGTTGGCAAGTCCCGTAGCATGCACGTATGGTAAACGGTGTGACAAATTTGAAGCATGGGGTGTTCTTTGAGTGCTTTCCTTATGAGTGGCGGTCGGGGACGAGCGATGGTCTTTTCCTACCAATCTATCCCTCTAGGTGCATGCATAGTAGTACTTTGCTTCGAGGTGTAATAAACTTTTGCAATAAGTATATGAGTTCTTTATGACTAATGTGACTTCATGGATCATACGCACTCTCACCTTTCTGCAATTTGCTAGCCTCTACGGTACCGTGCATTGCCCTTTCTCGCCTTGAGAGTTGGTGCAAACTTCGCCGGTGCATCCAAACCCCATGATACGATACGCTCTATCACACATAAGCCTCCTTATATCTTCCTCAAAACAGCCACCATACCTACCTATTATGGCATTTCCATAGCCATTCTGAGATATATTGCCGTGCAACTTTCCACCGTTCCGTTTATTATGACACGCTCCATCATTGTCATATTGCTTTGCATGATCATGTAGTTGACATCGTATTTGTGGCAAAGCCACTTTCATAATTCTTACATACATGTCACTCTTGATTCATCGCATATCCTGGTACACCGCTGGAGGCATTCACATAGAGTCATATTTTTGTTCTAGTATCGAATTGTAACATTGAGTTATGAGTAAATAAAAGTATGATGATCATCATTACTAGAGCATTGTCCCATGTGAGGAAAGTCAAAAAAGGAGAGGCCAAAGAAGCCCAAATAAAAAAATGAGAGAAAAAGAGAGGAGGGACAATGTTACTATCATTTTTCCACACTTGTGCTTCAAAACAACACCATGGTCTTCATGATAGAGAGTTTCTTACTTTGTCACTTTCATATACTAGTGGGAATTTTCCATTATAGAACTTGGCTTGTATATTCCAATGATGGGCTTCCTCAAAATGCCCTAGGTCTTCGTGAGCAAGCAAGTTGGATGCACACCCACTTAGTTTCTTTTGATGAGCTTTCATACACTTATAGCTCTAGTGCATCCGTTGCATGGCAATCCCTACTCCTCGCATTGACATCAATTGATGGGCATCTCCATAGTGCGTTCATTAGCCGCGTCAATGTGAGACTTTCTCCTTTTTGGTCTTCTCACATAACCCCCATCATCATATACTATTCCACCTATAGTGTTATATCCATGGCTTGCGCTCATGTATTGCGTAAGGGTTGAAAAGGCTGAAGCGCGTTAAAAAGTATGAACCAATTGCTCAGCTTGTCATCGAGGTTATGAATGAGGGGAGCATTTTGTGTGATGAAAATGAAGCATGGCCAAACTATATGATTTTGTAGGGATAAGCTTTCTTTGGCTAAGTTATTTTGATAAGACATAATTGCTTGGTTAGCATGCTTGAAGTATTACTACTTTTATGTAAATATAAAACTTTTATCTTGAATCTTTTGGATATGAACATTCATGCCACAATAAAGAGAATTACATACAAAATATTGTTTTGGAGCATTCCACATCAAAAATTCTGTTTCTATCATTTACCCACTCGAGGACGAGCATGAATTAAGCTTGGGGATGCTTGATACGTCTCCAACATATCTATAATTTTTGATTGTTCCATGCTATTATGTTATATGTTTTGGATGTTTAATGGGCTTTATTATACCTTTTTATATTATTTTTGGGACTAACCTATTAACCTAAAGCCCAGTGCAAATTGCTGTTTTTTTCCTATTTCAGTGTTTCGCAGAAAAGGAATATCAAACGGAATCCAAACGGAATGAAACCTTCGCGAGGATCGTTTTTGGAACAAATGTGATCCAGGAGACTTGGAGTGGACGTCAAGGAAGCAGCGAGGCGGCCACAAGGTAGGAGGGGGCGCCCCCCATCCTTGCGGGCCCCTCGCAGCTCCACCAACCTACTTCTTTCGCCTATATATACTCTTATACCCTGAAACCTTTGAGGAGAGCCACGAAACACCTTTTCCACCACCGCAACCTTCTGTACCCGTGAGATCCCATCTTGGGGCCTTTTCCAGTGATCTGCCGGAGGGGGATTCGATCACGGAGGGCTTCTACATCAACACCATAGCATCTCCGATGATGTGTGAGTAGTTTACCACCGACCTTCGGGTCCATAGTTATTAGCTAGATGGCTTCTTCTCTCTCTTTGGATCTCAATACAAAGTTCTCCTCGATCTTCTTGGAGATCTATTCGATGTAACTCTTTTTGCAGTGTGTTTGCCGAGATCCGATGAATTGTGGGTTTATGAACTTGATTATCTATGAATATTATTTGATTCTTCTCTGAATTCTCATATGCATGATTTGATATCTTTGCAAGTCTCTTTGAATTATCGGTTTAGTTTGGCCTACTAGATTGATCTTTCTTGCAATGGGAGAAGTGCTTAGCTTTGGGTCAATCTTGCGGTGCTCGATCCCAGTGACAGAAAGAGAAACGACACATATTGTATTGTTGCCATCGAGGATAAAAAGATGGGGTTTATACCATATTGCTTGAGTTTATCCCTCTACATCATGTCATCTTGCCTAATGCGTTACTCTGTTCTTATGAACTTAATACTCTAGATGCATGCTGGATAGCGGTCGGTGTGTGGAGTAATAGTAGTAGATGCAGAATCATTTTGGTCTACTTGGATGTGATGCCTATATTCATGATCATTGCCTTAGATATTATCATAACTATGCGCTTTTCTATTAATTGCTCGACAGTAATTTGTTCACCCACCGTAATACATGCTATCTTGAGAGAAGCCGCTAGTGAAACCTATGACCCCCGGGTCTACTTTACATCATACAAGTTTCCAATCTACAATTCTAGTTTAATATCTATTTTGCAATCTTTATTTTCCAATCTATACCACAAAAATACCGAAAATATTTTCTTATTATCTCTATCAGATCTCACTTTCATAAATGATCGTGAAGGGATTGACAACCCCTTTATCTCGTTGGTTGCGAGGTTCTTGCTTGTTTGTGCAGGTACTAGGGGACTTGCGTTTAGTATCCTACTGGATCGATACCTTGGTTCTAAAAAACAGAGGGAAATACTTATGCTACTTTGATGCATCACCCTTTCCTCTTCAAGGGAAAACCAACGCATGCTCAAGAGGTAGCATACCCGCCGTCGATCACAACTTCCCCCGTTGTCATCCACAGCAAAGTCATTCACCACAGCCTTCTTTTATTGTCACCATGTTCCAACCATGGTAGCGCCATCATTGTCGGCCGCATCAACACTCCTCCTGAGATGTAACACTTTCAGCCGACCTTTTTGATATGGAGCACTCGTTATTTTAATAGCATCAAGAAAGAGATAAAAACATGAAAAGAGAACTAGAGGATCTTCAGAACGATCCCTTGAAAGTAGGCCCGACTCATGCCGGGTTAAATATCATTAAGAAGTTTGTTTAATTGTACTACCATGAAGAGATCATGTGGCGCCAGTGATCGCATATCGAGTGGCTGGCAACAGGTGACAGGAATACAAAATATTTTCTTCAAACCCCTCCTTTACTTACATGTGCAATGTTTTACTTTCTGGTTGTACATTTTGAATTGCATATGTAGGGTGATACTTGACTTGCTAGAATTGCTAAAATCTGCCTACAACTAAAATTGGGAAAAGGTTAGGTTTTATTTAGTCAAGTAGTCCCTCTCATTGTTGAGGAAATCGTTAACTGGTAGCTGCTCGGTCGGCCGATGAGTAGGGGATTAATAGGCTAATCGGCAAGTTAATCGGCCATTTAACAATTAATCGGACGATTTATCGGGTAATTGGCTACTCGGGGACCCTATGAGTAGGGATTAATCGGCAAGTTAACTGGTTAATCGGATGAATTCTTGAACAGGGGTCCCTCTAGACATACTTTTGATCCTATAGAAGTTCACACCCTTGCGGATGCGAATCTCTATTTGGAGGGGTGTGGAGTGATACGTCTCCAACGTATCTATATTTTTTGATTATTCCATCCTATTATATTATCTGTTTTGGATGTTTTATATGCATGAATATGCTATTTTATATTATCTTTGGGACTAACCTATTAACCTAGAGCCCAGTGCCAGTTTTTGTTTTTCCCTTGTTTTAGAGTTTCATAGAAAAGGAATACCAAATGGAATAAAACTTCCACGATGATTTTTCTTGGATCAGAAGACATCCAGCGGACTTGGAGTGTAAGTCAGAGAAGCCACGAGGTGGCCACAAGGATGGAGGGCTCGCCCCCACCCTTGTGGGCCCCTCATGACTCCACTGACCTATTTCTTCCGCCTATATATTCCCATATATCCCAAAAACAACCAGGGGAGCCACGAAAATACTTTTCCACCGCCGCAACCTTCTGTACCCGTGAGATCCCATCTAGGGGCCTTTCCCGGCGTCCTGCCGGAGGGGGATTCGATCATGGAGGGCTTCTACGTCAACACCATTGCCCTTCCGATGAAGCATGAGTAGTTTACCACAGACCTACGGGTCCATAGCTAGTAGCTAGATGGCTTTCTCTCTCTTTGATTCTCAATACCATGTTCTCCTCGTTGTTCTTGGAGATCTATTCGATGTAATACTTTTTTTGCGGTGTGTTTGCCGAGATCCGATGAATTGTGGATTTATGATCAGCTTATCTATGGATATTATTTGAATCTCCTCTGAATTCTTATATGCATGATTTGATATTGATACGTCTCCAACGTATCTATAATTTTTGATTGCTCCATGCTATATTATCTACTGTTTTGGACATTATTGGGCTTTATTATCCACTTTTATATTATTTATGGGACTAACCTATTAACTGGAGGCCCAGCCCAGAATTGCTGGTTTTTTGCCAGTTTTAGGGTTTCGAAGAAAAGGAATATCAAACGGAGTCCAAACGGAATGAAACCTTCGGGAACGTGATTTTCTCATCGAATACAACTCATGAGACTTGGACCCTACGTCAAGACACGTAACAGGAGGCCACGAGGTAGGGGGCGTGCCTACCCCCCCAGGCATGCCCTCCACCCTCATGGGCCCCCTGTTGCTCCACCGACATACTTCTTCCTCATATATATACCCACGTACCCCCAAATGATCAGATACGGAGCCAAAACCCTAATTCCACCGCCGTAACTTTCTGTATCCACGAGATCCCATCTTGGGGCCTGTTCCGGAGCTCCACCGGAGGAGGCATCGATCACGGAGGGCTTCTTCATCAACACCATAGCCCCTCCGATGAAGTGTGAGTAGTTTACCTCAGACCTACAGGTCCATAGTTAGTAGCTAGATGGCTTCTTCTCTCTTTTTGGATCTCAATACAATGTTCCCCCCTCTCTTGTGGAGATCTATTCGATGTAATCTTCTTTTTGCGGTGTGTTTGTTGAGATCGATGAATTGTGGGTTTATGATCAAGTCTATCTATGAATAATATTTGAATCTTCTCTGAATTCTTTTATGTATGATTGGTTATATTTGCAAGTCTCTTCGAATTATCAGTTTGGTTTGGCCTACTAGATTGATCTTTCTTGCAATGGGAGAAGTGCTTAGCTTTGGGTTCAATCTTACGGTGTCCTTTCCCGGTGACAGTAAGGGCAGCAAGGCACGTATTGTGTTGTTGCCATCGAGGATAACAAGATGGGGTTTTCTTCATATTGCATGAGTCTATTCCTCTACATCATGTCATCTTGCTTAAGGCGTTACTCTGTTTTTAACTTAATACTCTAGATGCATGCTTGATAGCGGTCGATGAGTGGAGTAATATTAGTAGTTGTAGGCAGGAGTCGGTCTACTTGTCTCGGACGTGATGCCTATATACATGATCATACCTAGATATTGTCATAACTATGCTCAATTCTGTCAATTGCTCAACACTAATTTGTTCACCCATCGTAGAATACTTATGCTCTCGAGAGAAGCCACTAGTGAAACCTATGGCCCCCGGGTCTATCTTTATCATATCAATCTCCTACTAATTAGTTATTTACTTTGCTATTTATTTTGCCTTTATTTTACTTTGCATCTTTATCATAAAAATACCAAAAATATTATCTTATCATATCTATCAGATCTCACTCTCGTAAGTGGCCCTATAGGGATTGGCAACCCCTATTTGCGTTGGTTGCGAGGATTTATTTGTTTTGTGCAGGTGCGAGGGACTCCCGCGTAGCCTCCTACTGGATTGATACCTTGGTTCTCAAAAACTGAGGGAAATACTTAGGCTACTTTGCTGCATCATCCCTTCCTCTTCGGGGAAAACCAACGCAGTGCTAAAAGAGGTAGCAGATATCTTTGCAAGTCTCTTCGAACTATCGATTTGGTTTGGCCAACTAGATTGGTTTTTCTTGCAATGGGAGAAGTGCTTAGCTTTGGGTTCAATCTCGCGGTATCCTTTCCTAGTGACAGTAGGGGAAGCAAGGCACGTATTGTATTGTTGCCATCGAGGATAAAAAGATGTGGTTTACATCATATTGCTTGAGTTTATTCCTCTACATCATGTCATCTTACTTAATGTGTTACTCTGTTCTTCATGAACTTAATACTCTAGATGTAGGCAGGAGTTGGTCGATGTGTGGAGTAATAGTAGTAGATGTAGGCAGGAGTCGGTCTACTTGACACAGACATGATGCCTATATTCATGATCATTACCTTAGATATCATCATAACTTTGCGCTTTTCTATCAATTGCTCGGCAGTAATTTGTTCACCCACCGTAATATTTCCTATCTTGAGAGAAGCCTCTAGTGAAACCTATGGCCCCTGGGTCTATTTTCCATCATATAATCTTCTATTCTCCATCATATTAGTTTCTGATTTACTTCCTTTGCAATCTTTTACTTTCCGATCTATAAACCAAAAATACCAAAAATATTTACTTTACCATTTATCTATCTCTATCAGATCTCACCTTTGCAGGTAACCGTGAAGGGATTGACAACCCCTTTATCGCGTTGGGTGTCAGTGTCAAAGCTGGCGGATCTCGGGTAGGGGGTCCCGAACTGTGCATCTAAAGTTGATGGTAACAGGAGACAGGGAACACGAAGTTTTACCCAAGTTCGGGCCCTCTTTGATGGAGGTAATACCCTACGTCCCGCTTGATTGATATTGATGAATATGATTATTACAAGAGTTGATCTACCACGAGATCGTAATGGCTAAACCCTAGAAGTCTAGCCTGTATGACTAAGGTATTGAGTATATCCTTTCCGTACTACACCCTCCGGTTTATAGACACCGGGGGGATCTAGGGTTAGATAGAGTCGGCTACATAAGATGGAATCTTCATAGTTGTTCACCAAGCTTGCCTTCCACGCCAAGGAGAGTCTTATCCGGACACGGGTGTAGTCTTCGGTCTTCATATCTTCACAGCCCATCAGTCCGGCCCATAGATAACAGGCCGGACGCCCGAGGACCCCTTAGTCCAGGACTCCCTCAGTAGCCCCAGAACCAGTCTTCAATAGCAAGGTGTTCGGCACACATATTGTCTTCAGGCAAGGCGGGTTCCTCCTTTAATGATTTCCAAGTAGTGTATTCGGCCGTAGATTCGATGTCTCCCCTCGGCTTCTGCGTGCTTAATGTCCTCGTTTTTCACGTGTCGAGCGAATGCGGACTGTCAGGGTATTTTTTGCAAATAACACCCCAATCCTGCAAGGAAGATCATCTATTTAAAGAGACTGGATCTCAGATCCTTTCGGCACCAAGCGGAGAAAATCCTCAGAGACCGCCAGGCAAGACCATTCCAACATGACCAACAATCCCAGATCCTCTTCCCGTTCCAACCTAGAGACAGGCGAGTGGGAGAGGTGCTCTGTGTCCCATAGCCGATTGGTGAAGCTGCAAGCACAGGGATTTCTTCCTCCAGTAGATCTGGTCCCTGTTCGAGCAGGGTTGGCCTCCTTCAATGGCAAAACCCAGGCAAAGGATTTTCCTAGTCCGTCTGTGGGAGAACGGGTGTGCTTCGTCCCCTATCTGCTGAGGGGAGTGGGGTTTCCAATTCACCCATTCCTCCGAGGGCTGCTGGAGTACTATGGCCTCTAGCTGCACAATTTTACCCCCGGCTCCATCCTCCACATTGCGGGTTATGTCGCCGTATGCGAACTATTCCTGGGGTGCGAGGCCCATTTTGATTTATGGAGAAGACTGTTCGGCCTCGTCCCTCGCAATCAAGGTGGATCAATTTTTGAAGTGGGAGGAGCCGAAGTGTGGTGCATTGCCGGGACCGGATACCTGTCCGGCACACCGAAGAAAGCTCCCGAAGAGTGGCCTTCCGAATGGTTCTACATCGACGACGTTGCTCTACCCGACCCCGTCCGCATAGGCCTCCCTGAGTTTTCAAACGCTCCGCTGAAGAAGCGCCATAGCTGGCGTCCTCGGAGCCTCGAGGAAGAGGATAGCGCGGAGATCAGCTCGCTAGTAGGCAAGATTAAAACTCTTGCCCAGTCCGGATTGTCAATAGTCAAGGTGATGGTGATTTCTATAATGCAGGGGGTCCAGCCACTCTAATACCGAGGACTGCCCATGTGGCATTATAACGGAGAAGACGACGCCTCACGTTACGGCCGAAAGGTCCCGAAGACCCCTGCTTCTCTAGCCAAGATCCCGGCCGAGCTGTATAAAGGGGAGAAGGAGGAGTTCAGCCGTCTCCAACATCGAGACGGACTTTCCATGTACAATCCTCCCCACTGGATAAGGTTCGGCCCTGCTTATTTTATCCTGTCCCTGGATCATTTGTTGACAGACATCATCTTATTTGCTCCTAACAGGAATGGAGAAAGGCTGTCGAGGGGATCTATGACCCAGCCCCTCAGCTAGAGAATCACAACCGGGATCTTGACCCCGGATATGAAGAAGATCCAGACATATTCGTGGAGCTTGAGGAGGGGACATTCTATCAGATGAGCTACGACGGTACATATGTACCCATTATCGCCGATTACCCCGGCCTCCTTCCAGCTTCACACGTAAGCAATCCAAAGACACCTTATCCAAAAGAGACCCCTCCTTCCTTCTCACCCACCGCACCATCCTGTGCTCAAAAGGGGAAGGGTTCTACGTGCCGTACCGCCCCAGGGGTATCTCCGAAGAGAGCGCCCTCCACACCAGGCGAGCCTCCCAAGAGGAAAGCAAACGAAGACACGGCCGATCCTTCATCGAAGAAGTATGAATTTGCCAGCGTGCACCTGGGCAGTCACGTCCGACCGTGACCTTCCCGTTTTCCATGTGTCAGGAAAAAGGTGCGCCGGACTATATCCGAAGGTTCGAGCGACCGTACTTCCCGCAGCCAGGATTCAAATCCTTCTGTGAAGACGGGGGCTGATGCGGGGGTGACGCCGAACTGTCCTCCAGCCGAGGACTCGAATGATGTATCCGTCACCAACTCGGAAGTGGAGAGTGACATGAATCATCGGCGACACCGGGCCATTTTACAAGACCCTGGTTTTTCAGAAGAGTCGTTTAATGCCTTCAGCTCGGCCGATGCATACATCCGAGCTGCTCGAGATGGGCTTAATAGGGCCACAAGGCAACATTTGAAAGATGTGCAGGTAAATTTGTTTTGTCTGACTATGATAACCATATGCCAGTAGCCCCCGAGACTTAAAGGAGTTGAAACAACTAATTTAAGGATCAATGTACAACCAGGTGCTTACGGAGAAGAACACCCTGTTAGCTCAGGAACTAGAAAAAGTGTCAGCGCCGACTGCTTGCTGCCAATGCCGAACTGGAGAAATACAAGGCATCTCTTGGTAATATTTCCCTCTATCGAGAATTCATAATGATACACTGATAGTTTGAATCTGGGTGCTTATCTTTGTGTTGGGTTGTTAGACCAATACAAGAGCAGCTGGACTTCGCTCGAAGCAAAGAACACAGAGCCAAAAAGCTACTAGCAGCGGGTGAGCGTGTATTGACAAAAGTCGTTCAAGAGAAAAAGAAACTCCAAAATTCGAACACCAAACTGGGCGAAGAACTGAAAGATGTGCGAGCTCAGCTAGCAGACTCTGTGAAGGAGAACAAGAAGCTGTGAGGCGGCATATTCAGTACGTGACCGCTTTTATCCTATAACAGTTTGGAGGTAACAGTAGCTGATATAGCTGTAATTGTAGGTATATTGACGAACTGCCCCGAAGAGGAGGTGTCCGGATCATCAAGTGATCTTCTGCAAGGGCTGTCACAGTTGCACGAGCAAGCTCGGCAGGCGATGCGGAGTGTAGCCAAGGCCTTATGGCCATCCGACTCCCCTCCAGGAAGTATGGAGAAGCTGGTAGAGCTGTTCAAGGGAGCGCAGCGGCGTATCTGACTATGGAAGATATCGGCCTGCCAAGAGGGTGCATGAGAGGCCTGGGCCATGGTGAAGACGCGATATACCAAGCTGGATCCTAATCACATGGCTCGTGTCGGACTGCTAGGGACGGATGGGGAAGAAATTCCCGTTAGTTTAGTATATGACCAAGTAGAGGTGGCCACCAAATATTCCCAATAGGATTGTAAATTAGACCGCCTTTTAGATGGTATAGAGGAGGAAGTGTTTAAGTCATGAGTTACTATGTACTTTCCTTCTAGCTGGATAATAAAGACAATTGTCATCGCCGACCTTTTCACTTCAACCTCTGGACCATAGGGGTCATAATTGCTCAAACAGACAATGTGCATCTAGCTAGTTATGTTATATTACATTATGTAAGAAACATCTTCCAGAGAGAATAGTTCCGTTAAGGGTTCCTTTCCCTGGGTGTGCATGCATTTAATGTGCGTGTCCGAACTGTGATTGAAAAACTCTTAGAGTAAGTAACACCTAGGGTTCACAATGGAGTGAATGCAGAAACACCTTTAATTCGCCGACCGAATATTCCCTTAAGAACGCTAGCTTTCGGCTTCACCCAGTCTGAGGTACACATCTGGATGACCCGATAGTAACAACCGTAGAGGTGCTCCCTTTATGCCCTAGCCGAACTAACGGGAACGTTGGGAATAAGCACAGGAGCCAGGCAACCCAGCTTGGCCAAAACTTAAGTCATATCGATGCATATAATCGCGAAGAAAAGGTACATATGGAAAAAACGCATATGTGCTGAGCTTGGTGCTCGAAGAATAGTCGCAAGCTTCTGTACAAGAAGCCCCCAGGTATAATGAACGTACATATTTAGAGATGTACGCATCAGGTAGGGATGGTCCAGCCGTACTAAAGCCGTAAGGCTAAAGAAAAAACGAAAAAGGTAAAAGACGAAAAGAGAGGGAAGAAAAATAACTGTAATAACAGGAGGGAGGAAACAAACACAGAGTTCGGCTCTAGGCATAAAATCGTTGTAGTCTGGCCACGTTCTAGGGGTTCGGCTCCAGGTAATTGTCTGACGCATCATGTAGGCGGTACGCTCCTCCGATGAGAACTTCATCAATGATGAAGGGACCCTCCCACTTGGGCTTGAGTTTGTCATTTTTCTTCTCGGCAAGCGTAGAACGAGTTCACCAGCGTTATAAGTATTGGCCCGCACTTCTCTGCTTTGGTACCTGCAAGCCTGCTGTTGATAATATGCCGAACGGGCTTTTGCGATGTTGCACTCCTCCTCCAAGCTATCTAAGCTGTCCTGCCGATCTAGCTCGGCTTCTCTCTCTTCGTACATATGCACTCAAGGTGAGTCATGAATAATATCGCAGGGTAACACTTCTTCCGCACCGTACACCATGAAGAAGGGTGTACATCCGGTAGTGCGGTTGGGCGTGGTCCGCAACCCCCAGAGTACGGAGTCAAGTTCCTCCACCCAGTGCTTGTCCGATTCCTTCAAAGACCGCACTAGTCTGGGTTTGATGCCGCTCATAATGAGACCATTAGCCCGTTCGACTTGACCGTTTGTCTGCGGGTGATAGACAGAGGCGTAATCGAGCTTAATGCCTAGATTAGCACACCAGGTTTTCACCTCATCGGCTGTAAAGTTGGAGCCATTTATCGGTGATTATACTGTGCAGGACACCGTAACGGTGTACCACGCCGGATATGAAATCTATTATTGGCCCCGCTTCGGCCGTTTTGACTGGTTTGGCCTCTATCCACTTAGTGAATTTATCCACCATGACCAGCAGATACTTTCTCTTATGACTTCCTCCTTTAAGGGGTCCGACCATATCGAGCCCCCAAACTGCAAAAGGCCAAGTGATGGGGATTGTTTGTAAGTCAGTGGGGGGCATATGGCTTTGGTTGGCAAAGAGTTGGCATCCGACGCAATGTTGGACTAGGTCCTGTGCATCTGCTCGGGCCGTCAGCCAATAAAACCATGTACGGAAGGCCTTGCTAATAAGGGCCCGAGCTGCGGCATGGTGACCACCGAGTCCGGCATGGATTTCAGCCAAGAGCTGCCGCCCCTCTTTCGCGGATTTACATCGTTGAAAGACTCCGGTAGCACTTTTCTTATAGAGCTCTCCATCATGAACCTTGTAGGCCTTTGAACGCCAGACAATGCAGCGGGCCTCATTCTGGTCTTAGGAAGTTCCTTCCTGTTAAGGTAGGCCAGGAAGGGTTCGGTCCATGGGGCAATGACTGCCATGATGAGATGCGCCGACGGTGTTATTTCAGTGGCTGAGCCCCCAACGACGTCGGTGTTTCTGGGATCTGGGGTTATGTTTGGATCCGAACTAGTATTGCTGTTTTCCCCCTGCCACACCATAGATGGCTTAAAAAGCCTTTCCAGGAAGATATTAGGTGGGACAGGGTTGCGTTTAGCGCCGATACGAGCAAGAACATCAGCCGCTTGATTACTTTCTTGAGCCACATGATGGAACTCGAGCCCCTCGAACTGGGCCGACATTTTTATGACTGCGTTATGATACACTGCCATCTTCAGATCTTTGGCGTTGAAGTCTCCATTTATTTGAGATATTGCCAGGTTTGAGTCCCCGCGCACCTCTAGGCGTTGTATGCCATGGAGACTGCCATCCGGAGACCATGTAATAAGGCCTCGTATTCGGCTGCGTTATTGGAGTCTATGTATAGTATTTGGAGGACATACTGAACGACGTCTCCAGTAGGGGACGTTAAAACGATGCTCGCTCCTAACCCTGCCAGCATTTTGGAGCCGTCGAAATACATGACCCAATTGGAGTATGTGCCGTACTCTTTAGGGAGTTCGGCCTCTTTCCATTCGGCGACGAAGTCGGCCAGTACCTAGGATTTGATAGCTCGACGTGGTTTATATGTAATGTCAAATGGGAGGAGCTCGATGGCCCATTTGGCAATCCGGCCCGTAGCATCGCGGTTGTTTATAATGTCATTGAGTGGTACTTCGGAGGCCACCGTGACCGAACACTCTTGAAATTAGTGACGGAGCTTTCGGGATGCCATGAAGACCCTGTATTCTATCTTTTGATAATGAGGGTACATGGATTTTCATGGTGTAAGGACAGTAGATACGTAGTATACTGGCTTCTAAAGCGGGAATTTATGCCCATCCTGTTCTCGTTCAACGACGAGTACGACGCTCACCACCTGATGTGTTGCGGATATGTATAATAACATCGGTTCGCCGGTGTTTGGTGCGACTAGGATTGGATTGCTCGCAAGAAGGGATTTTATTTCCTCCAGTCCTGCTGTTGCCGCGTCTGTCCACTCGAAGTGGTCGGTTCGCCATAGAAGGCGATAGAGTGGCAGTGCCTTTTTTCCCAATCTGGAGATAAAGCGGCTTAGAGCTGCTATGCAACCCGCGAGCTTTTGAACTTGTTTAAGGTCTGTTGGCTTAGCCAATTGTGACAAAGCTCGGATTTTGGCTGGGTTTGCTTCATTTCCTCTATTGGAAACGATGAAGCCCAGAAGTTTTCCAGCAGGGACACCGAAAACGCATTTTTATGGATTGAGCTTAATGTCATACATGCGGAGGTTGTCGAATGTGAGACGTAAATCGTCTATTAGTGTTTTGACGTGCCTACTTTTGATGACGACGTCGTCCACATAAGCTTCAACTATTTTGCCGATCTGTTTCTCCAGGCATGTTTGAATCATGCGTTGGTATGTGGCGCCAGCGTTCGTGAGCCCGAAGGGCATGGTGTTGAAGCAGAATGGCCCATATGGGGTGATGAATGTTGTTGCCGCTTGGTCGGATTCCTTCATTTTGATGATGGTATCCAAAATATGCGTCAAGAAAACAAAGTGAGTCGTGTCCTGCGGTGGCGTCAATAATTTGATCGATGCAGGGGAGGGGGAAGGGATCCTTGGGGCATGCCTTGTTGAGGTCTTTGAAATCGACGCACAGGCGCCAGGATTTGTACTTCTTTGGTACCATCACCAAATTTGCTAGCCAGTCCGGATGTTTTATTTCTCTAATTAATCCGGCCTTGATTAACTTGGCTATCTCTTCCCCCATAGCTTGGCGTTTGGGTTCGAAACAGTGCCGCAGTGTTTGCTTGACCGGCTTGTGTCCCTTCAATATATTGAGGCTATGTTCGGCCAACTCGCGTCGGATTCCTGGCATATCGGAAGGGTGCTAGGTGAATATATCCCAATTCTCGCGCAGGAACTCTCGTAGAGCGGCGTCAACCATCGGGTCTAGTTGTGCTCCGATGGATGCTGTCTTCTTGGGGTTCGTTGGATGGACTTGGAATTTGACTATTTCTTCTGCCGGTTTGAATGAGGTGGATTTGGGTCGTTTGTCTAGGACCACATCATCTTTATCCATCATGGAGCGCAGCGTGGTTAACTCTTCGGTCGCGAGGGCTTCAGATAATGCTTCAAGGGCCAGGGACACGGTTTTATTCTCGACGCGGAGTGCTATGTCCGGATCACTAACTAGAGTGATTATACCGTTGGGCCCGGGCATCTTAAGCTTCATGTACCCGTAATGGGGTATTGCCTGAAAGCACGTAAATGCATCTCGCCCTAAGAGGGCGTGATATCCGCCGTTGAAGGGGGCCACCGAGAAGGTTATCTCTTCGGACCGATAGTTCTCCGGCGTGCCGAATACCACGTCGAGCGTGATTTTTCCCGCACACCGTGCCTCTCGACTGGGAATGATTCCTCGGAAGGTCGTGCTGCTTTGCTCGATGCGGCTCCTGTCTATTTACATTTTTCGTATTGAATCCTCATATATGAGGTTCAGTACGCTGTCGCCGCCCATGAGAACCTTGGTGAGCCGAAAGCCATCCACAATTGGGCTGAGGACCAAGGCAGCTGGTGTTCGGACTGTCCTGTGTTTTGGTTCATCGCCAGCATTAAAGGTTATCGATGTGTCGTTCCAAGGGTTTATTATTGCGATCTGGCAGACTTTGGCGAGTTCACGGAGTGCTCTTTTGCGCCTATTGTTTGAAGTGAATGTCTCAAAGACTATCAAGACTCTGGGTTTGTCGTCTTCTGGAGGGTGTTGCTCTGGGGTGTCTTTGGTGAGGATGTCCTTGCCGTTTTTGGCTACCTGCCGGAGTATCCAACATGCTCTAAGGCTGTGGGTTGGTATGGTATCCGGTGTGGTGTGTATTTTGCATGGGCCATCAAGCCATCCCTCCAGAACGGTTCTGCGCCGCGTAATGGGTTTGCATTTTTTGGCTATTGGTCTGGGCCCGTTACAGGGGGCGCCCTTTTTGCCTGGACCGGTGGTTGAGTTGGGACCGATAGCCCCCAGACTGTCTGATCTCTCCAGGCGCTCTCCATTGCGCTGTACTTCTGTACAATAGTTGCCAAGTCAGTGAAGTGTAGTATGCAGCGGCGATTAATGGCGTTGAAGGGTCCTTCGTTCGTGCAATTGTTGCGGAATGTTGATATTGCGTCCTTGTCGCAGCAATCTTCGACCTTGTCCTTGATAAGGAGGAATCTGGCCCAAAAGTGGTGGACTGTTTCCTGGGGCTGCTGTTGAATGCTCGTCAGAGCGCTTATGTTTGGGAGGGTGGGTGGAGTTGGATCTGAACCCTGACCCGATCGATGATCCGGAGTCTGAGGTTTTTCCGGACTGAACAGTCCGGGCTCCGGAGTATCTTCTGATTTTTAAAGCCCGCTGTCGGACTCTAAGTTCGGAGGACAAGGTGTGTCTTTCTGCCGGTAGGTGTCCGGCTTCTCGAGGTCGGAGATCCGAACGTAATTCGTCCTCAACATAGAGGTAGGGTTATCTTCCTCCTCGACTACCGCTATCTGGTGGGTGATTGGTGGAGAATTAATCTCTCTCTCTGGTCGGGTTTAAGCCCAATCCGACCGTAGTCTGTAGCGACTCCCAAGGCGGCAATGCGATCTAAGAGTTCGTTCAAAGACGATAACTCCATCGGATCCATCCGTTTGGCGTATCCAGAATCAACGCAGATACGTTTTTCGATGACTTGGGAGGTCATCCTCATCGGCTCAGAGGCCGAGCGGGCGATCATGGTAAAACCGCCCAGCTGGAGGGTTTGGCCCGAGGCCAGAGCTTCTCTCGAGGTGATATTTTCCTTGATGATAAGTCGAGCCATCAACCTCTGCGACGACGGCACAATGGAACTCTCAATGAAAGCACCAATGTCGGTGTCAAAACTAGCGGATCTCGGGTAGGGGGTCCCGAACTATGCGTCTAAGGTTGATGGTAACAGGAGACATGGAACACGAAGTTTTACCCAGGTTCGGGCCCTCTTGATGGAGGTAATACCCTACGTCCTGCTTGATTGATATTGATGAATATGAGTATTACAAGAGTTGATCTACCACAAGATCGTAATGGCTAAACCCTAGAAGTCTAGCCTGTATGACTAAGGTATTGAGTATATCCTTTCCGGACTACACCCTCCGGTTTATATAGACACCGGGGGGATCTAGGGTTACATAGAGTCGGTTACATAAGATGGAATCTTCATAGTTGTTCGCCAAGCTTGCGTTCCACGCCAAGGAGAGTCTTATCCGGACATGGGTGTAGTCTTCGGTCTTCGTATCTTCACAACCCATCAGTCCGGCCCATAGATAACAGGCCGGACGCCCAAGGACCCCTTAGTCCAGGACTCCCTCATTGGGTGCAAGTTGTTGTTTGTTTGTGCAGGTATTCGGTGACTTGTGCATTGTATCCTACTGGATTGATACCTTGGTTCTCAAAACCGAGGGAAATACTTACTCTACTTTGCTGCATCACCCTTTCCTCTTCAAGGGAAAAACCAATGCAAGCTCAAGAAGTAGCAGGAAGAATTTCTGGCGTCGTTGCCGGGGAGATCTACGCCAAGTCAAGACATACCAAGTACCAATCACAAACTCTCATCTCTTGCATTACATTGTTCGCCATTCGCATCTCATTTTCCTCTCCCCCACTTCTAAAACGATTTTTGAAAAGATTTGCCCTTTTCTTCGCCCTTCTTTCGTTCGATCTTATGTTTTCTTGTGTTGCCATGTGCCTTCTATTTTCTTGCATTGCTTGCTAAAAATCTATTGATATGGATCCTCATCCACTTGCTAATCTTTTTAAAAGATCCAATTATGATGAACCAATTTCTAGTTAGTTGAGTGCACTAGATTATCTTTATGAGGTTTTGCTTGAAATTCGTGAATCTGAAAATTGTGATGAAGTGCTTTATGAAGTGATTCATGATAAATCCTTGAATAAAAAGCGTGATTGCAATGATGTTATTATAAATTCTATTAATGTCAATTGTGTTAATGATGTGCAAAACCCTAAGCTTGGGGATGCTAGTTTTTCTATGTCCACTACTTGTTGCAATGATCATGATTGGGGTGATTCTTCCTATAATCTTGAAAATTTGTTTAAGCTCCGTGATGAATATAAGATTGATAATAATGTTTGCAATAATACTGAAAGTGGGTTTGGAAGAGTGTCAACTTTAGATCCCATCTATTTGGATAATGTTCAATCTTATGAAGTTTTTGATGAAAGTGGGTTTGGACAGGTCATGACTTTAGTTGATGATATCCCCACTATTTTGGAAGAGTGTCAACTTTGCATGTATGTGGATCATGTAGAGAAAATTTTATGTGATAGCTATATTATTGAATTTGAATATGACCCACATGCAATTATTATGAGAGAGGAAAATATGGTTGTAGAAATTTTCATGTTACAAAATTACCTCTCGTTATGTTGAGATTGTTATTGTTTCTTTCTTCTTCTTTGCATATGGTGGTTTTTGCTTGTCTTGATTTGTTTGCTTATAAAATCCCTATGCATAGGAAGCATGTTAGACTTAAACTTGTTTTTCACATGCTACATGATGCTCTCTTCGTGTTTCAATTGCTATCTTTCATGTGAGCATCATTAAAATTATCAATGCCTAGCTAAGGGCGTTAAACAATAGCGCTTGTTGGGAGGCATCCCAATTTTATTTTTGTTTTTGCTTTTAGGTTCTGTTTTGCATTAAATAATTCATCTAGTCTCTGGTTAGATGCGGTTTTGTGTTTTAATTAGTGTTTGTGCCAAGTAAGACCTTTGGGATAGCTTACTGTGATAGTTGATTTGATCTTGCTGAAAAACAAAAACTTTTGCGCCCAGGAAATTAATTTTCGTTTTTAGAAGAAACGAGCTAAAATACTGATTCTTTTTGTAGAAGATTAATAAACAAATCATTTAGGTTGTCATAATTTTTCAGAATTTTTGGAGTTATAGAAGTATTCGAAATATCCAGGTTGCTACAGACTGTTCTATTTTTGATAGATTCTGTTTTCTATGTGTTGTTTGCTTATTTTGATGAATCTATGGCTAGTATCGGGGGGGGGGGGGTATGAACCATTAAAAAGTTGGAATACAGTAGATATTACAACAATATAAATAAATAATGAGTTCACAACAGCACCAAAAGTGGTGATTTATTTTCTTATACTAACGGAGCTTATGAGATTTTCTGTTGAGTTTTGTGTTGTGAAGTTTTCAAGTTTTGGGTAAGGATGTGATGGACTATGGAATAAGGAGTGGCAAGAGCCTAAGCTTGGGGATTCCCAAGGCACCCCAAGGTAATAATATTGAAGGACAACCAAGAGCCTAAGCTTGGGGATGCCACGGAAGGCATCCCCTCTTTCGCCTTCGTCTATTGGTAAATTTACTTGAGGCTATATTTGTATTCATCACATGATATGTGTTTTGCTTGGAGCGTCTTGTATGATTTGAGTCTTTGCTTTTTAGTTTTCCACAATCATCCTTGCTGTACACACCTTCTGAGAGAGACACACATGAATCGTGATTTATTAGAATACTCTATGTGCTTCACTTATATATTTTGAGCTGGGAAAATTTGCTCTAGTGCTTCACTTATATCTTTTTAGAACACATCGATGGTTTTATTTTATAGAAATTGATGAACTCTTGTACTTCACTTATATTATTTTGAGAGTATTTATAACAGCATGGTAATTTTCTTTGGTTATAAATTTAGTCCTAATATGATAGGCATCCAAAAGAGATATAATAAAAACTTTCATATAAAGTGCATTGAATACTATGAGAAGTTTGACTCCTCATGATTGTTTTGAGATATGAAGATGGTGATATTAGAGTCATGCTAGTAAGTAATTGTGAATTTGATAAATATTTGGGTTAAAGTTTGTGATTCCCGTAACATGCATGTATGGCGAACCGTTATGTGATTAAGTCGAAGCATGATTTATTTATTGATTGTCTTCCTTATGAGTGGCGGTCGGGGACGAGCGATGGTCTTTTCCTACCAATCTATCTCCCTAGGAGCATGCGCGTACTACTTCGTTTTGATAACTAATAGATTTTTGCAATAAGTATATGAGTTCTTTATGACTAATGTCGAGTTCATGGATTATACGCACTCTCACCCTTCCACCATTGCTAGCCTCTCTAGTGCCGTGCAACTTTCGCCGGTACCATAAACCCACCATATACGTTCCTCAAAACAGCCACCATACCTACCTATTATGGCATCTCCATAGCCATTCCGAGATATATTGCCATGCAACTTTCCATTGTTCCGTTTATTATGACACGCTCCACCATTGTCATATTGCTTTCCATGATCATGTAGATGGCATCGTATTTGTGGCAAAGCCACCATTCATAATTCTTTCATACATGTCACTCTTGATTCATTGCACATCCCGGTACACCACCAGAGGCATTAATATAAAGTCATATTTTGTTCTAAGTATCGAGTTGTAATTCTTGAGTTGTAAGTAAATAAAAGTGTGATGATCTTCATTATTAGAGCATTGTCCCATGTGAGTAAAGGATGATGGAGGCTATGATACCCCCACAAGTCGGGATGGGACTCCAGACGAAAAAAAGAGGCCAAAAAAATGAGAGAAAGCCCAAATAAAAAAATGAGAGAAAAGAGAGAAGGGGCAATCCACACTTGTGCTTCAAAGTAGCACCATGATCTTCATGATAGAGAGTCTCCTATATTGTCACTTTCATATACTAGTGGGAATTTTTCATTATAGAACTTGGCTTGTATATTCCAATGATGGGCTTCCTCAAATTGCCCTAGGTCTTCATGAGCAAGCAAGTTGGATGCACACCCACTTAGTTTCTTTTTGAGCTTTCATAAACTTATAGCTCTGGTGCATCCGTTGCATGGCAATCCCTACTCACTCAGATTGATATCTATTGATGGGCATCTCCATAGCCTGTTGATATGCCTAGTTAATGTGAGACTATCTCCTTCCTTTTGTCTTCTCCACAACCACCGTCTATTCCACCTATAGTGCTATGTCCTTGGCTCATGCTCATGTATTGCGTGAAAGTTGAAAAAGTTTGAGAACATCAAAAGTATGAAACAATTGCTTGGCTTATCATCGGGGTTGTGCATGATTTGAATATTTTGTGTGATGAAGATGGAGCATAGCCAGACTATATGATTTTGTAGGGACAAGCTTTCTTTGGCCATGTTATTTTGAGAAGACATAATTGCCTTGTTAGTATGCTTGAAGTATTATTGTTTTTATGTTAATATTAAACCTTTGTTTTGAATCATACGGATCTGAACATTCATGCCACAATAAATAAATTACATGATAAATATGTTAAGTAGCATTCCACATCAAAAATTCTGTTTTTATCCTTTACCTACTCGTGGACGATAGGAATTATGCTTGGGGATGCTTGATACGTCTCCAACGTATCTATATTGATTGTTCCATGCTATTATATTATCTATTTTGGATGTTTTATATGAATTAATAAGCTATTTTATATTATTTTTGGGACTAACCTATTAACCTAGAGCCCAGTGTCAGTTTCTGTTTTTTCCTTATTTTAGAGTTTCACAGAAAAGGAATACCAAACGGAATAAAACTTTTGCGATGATTTTTCTTGGACCAGAAGACATCCAGAGGACTTGGAGTGCAAGTCGGAGAATCCACGAGGTGGCCACAAGGACGGAGGGCGTGCCCAGGGGGTAGGGCGCGCCCCCCACCCTTGTGGGCCCCTCGTGACTCCACCGACCTATTTATTCCACCTATATATATTCCCATATATCCCAAAACAACCAGGGGAGCCATGAAAATACTTTTCCACCACCGCAACCTTCTGTACCTGTGAGATCCCATCTAGGGGCCTTTTCTGGCATCATGTCATCTTACTTAATGCTTACTCTGTTCTTCATGAACTTAATACTCTAGATGCAGGCAGGAGTCGGTCAATGTGTGGAGTAATAGTAGTAGATGCAGATAGGAGTCGGTCTACTTGACGCAGACGTGATGCCTATATTCATGATCATTGCCTTAGATATCATCATAACTTTGCGCTTTTCTATCAATTGCTCGATAGTAATTTGTTCACCCACCGTAGTATTTCCTATCTTGAGAGAAGCCTCTAGTGAAACCTATGGCCCTGGGTCTATTTTCCATCATATAATCTTCTATTCTCCATCATATTAGTTTCTGATTTACTTCCTTTGCAATCTTTTACTTTCCATATATAAACCAAAAATACCAAAAATATTTACTGTACCGTTTATCTATCTCTATTAGGTCTCACCTTTGCAAGTAACCATGAAGGGATTGACAACCCTTTTATCGCGTTTGGTGCAAGTTGTTGTTTGTTTGTGCAGGTATTCAATGACTTATGCGTTGTCTCCTACTAGATTGATACCTTGTTTCTCTAAACTGAGGGAGATACTTACTCTACTTTGCAAGCTCAAGAAGTAGCATGGAGGTACAATGCTCCCCAAAATTGAAGGAAATATGCCCTAGAGGCAATAATAAAGTTGTTACGTAATATTTCCTTATATCATGATAAATGTTTATTATTCATACTAGAATTGTATTAACCGGAAACTTGATACATGTGTGGATACATAGACAAAGCACCGTGTCCCTAGTAAGCCTCTAGTAGACTAGCTCGTTAATCAAAGATGGTTAAGTTTCCTAACCATACACATGTGTTGTTATTTGATAAACGGGATCACATCATTAGGAGAATGATGTGATCGACAAGACCCATCCGTTAGTTTAGCATGTTGATCTTTCAGTTTTATTGCTATTGCTTTCTTCATGTCATGCACATATTCCTTTGACTATGATATTATGCAACTCCCGGACACCGGAGGAATACCTTGCGTGCTATCAAACGTCACAACGTAACTGGGTGATTATAAAGATGCTCTACATGTATCTCTGAAGGTGTTTGTTGGGTTGGCATAGATCAACATTAGGATTTGTCACTCCGAGTATCGAAGATGTATATCTGGGCCCTCTCGGTAATGCACATCATGCGAAGCCTTGCAAGCAATGTGACTAATGAGTTAGTTACGGGATGATGTATTATGGAATGAGTAAAGAGACTTGCCGGTAACGAGATTGAACTAGGTATGAAGATACCGATGATCGAATCTCGGGCAAGTAACATACCGATGACAAAGGGAATAACGTATGTTGTCATTACAGTTTGACCGATAAAGATGTTCGTAGAATATGTAGGAGCCAATATGTGAAGGAAATATGCCCTAGAGGCAATAATAATGTTATTATTTTATTTCCTTATATCATGATAAATGTTTATTATTCATGCTAGAATTGTATTATCCGGAAACATAATACTTGTGTGAATACATAGACAAACTAAACGTCACTAGTATGCCTCTACTTGACTAGCTCGTTAATCAAAGATGGTTATGTTTGCTAACCATAAACATGTGTTGTCATTTGATTAACGGGATCACATTATTAGGAGAATGATGTGATTGACATGACCCATTCCATTAGCTTAGCACCCGATCGTTTAGTATGTTGCTATTGCTTTCTTCATGACTTATACATGTTCCTATGACTATGAGATTATGCAACTCCCGTTTGCCAGAGGAACACTTTGTGTGCTACCAAACGTCACAACGTAACTGGGTGATTATAAAGGAGCTCTACAGGTGTCTCCAAAGGTAAATGTTGGGTTGGCGTATTTCGAGATTAGGATTTGTCACTCCGATTGTCGGAGAGGTATCTCTGGGCCCTCTCGGTAATGCACATCACATAAGCCTTGCAAGCATTGCAACTAATGAGTTAGTTGCGAGATGATGCATTACGAAACGAGTAAAGAGACTTGCCGGTAACGAGATTGAACTAGGTATTGAGATACCGACGATCGAATCTCGGGCAAGTAACATACCGATGACAAAGGGAACAACGTATGTTGTTATGCGGTCTGACCGATAAAGATCTTCGTAGAATATTTGGGAGCCAATATGAGCATCCAGGTTCCGCTATTGGTTATTGACCGGAGACATGTCTCGGTCATGTCTACATTGTTCTCGAACCCGTAGGGTCCGCACGCTTAAGGTTTCGATGACAGTTATATTATGAGTTTATGAGTTTTGATGTACCAAAGTTAGTTCGGAGTCCCGGATGTGATCACGGACATGATGAGGAGTCTCGAAATGGTCGAGACATAAAGATTGATATATTGGACGGCTATATTCGGACACCGGAAGTGTTCCGGGTGATTTCAGAGAAAACCAGAGAGCCGGAGGGTTACTGGAACCCCCCCGGGAGAAGTAATGGGCCATATGGGCCTTAGTGGAGAGAGAGAAGGGCAGTCAGGGTGGGCCGCGCGCCTCCTTCCCCCTGGTCCGAATTGGACTAGGAGAGGGGGGGGGCGGCACCCCCCTTTCCTTCTCCCTTCCCACTTCCTTCCCCCTCCTAGTAGGAGTCCTACTCCTACTAGGAGGAGGACTCCTCCTTGGTGCGCCATAGGACATGCCGGCCTCCTCCCCTTGCTGCTTTATATAAGGGGGCACGGGCACCCCTAGACACACAAGTTGATCCACGTGATCGTTTTCTTAGCCGTGTGCGGTGCCCCCTTCCACCATAATCCTCGATAATATTGTAGTGGTGCTTAGGCGAAGCCCTGCGACAGTTGAACATCAAGATCGTCACCACGCCGTCGTGCTGACGGAACTCTTCCCCGACACTTTGCTGGATCGGAGTCCGGGGATCGTCATCGAGCTGAACGTGTGCTAGAACTCGGAGGTACCGTACGTTCGGTACTTGGATCGGTCGGATCGGGAAGACGTACGACTACTTCCTCTACGTTGTGTCAACACTTCCGTTGCCGGTCTACGAGGGTACGTAGACAACACTCTTCCCTCTCGTTGCTATGCATCACCATGATCTTGCATGTGCGTAGGAATTTTTTTGAAATTACTACGTTCCCCATCAATATGAGCATCCAGGTTTCTCTATTGGTTATTGACCGGAGAGGTGTCTCGGTCATGTCTACATAGTTCTCGAACCCGTAGGGTCCGCACGCTTAATGTTCGATGATGATTTTGTATTATATGAGTTATGTGATTTTGTGACCGAATGTTGTTCGGAGTCCCGGATGAGATCACGGACATGACGAGGAGTCTCGAAATGGTCGAGAGGTAAAGATCGATATATAGGATGTAACATCCCAAATTTTCAATTTGGAACGTTATACATAGGACATCATTCATGCATATCATATTTTATTACTTTTTTTTTGCGATCCTAAAAATCCTAAGCAACTCAAGGTCCCACGGAGAGAGTTGGGGATTTCACGATTTTCATATTTGATTTTTTTATCAAATATTGAAACGGGGATCATTTTTGGTTTTAAATATTTTTCTCTCCGATAATATTTCATATTAATATATGAGAGGGGATAATATGACTTCTCCAAAATAAATGAAATATTGGAGGAAAAATATTAAAATCAAATAAATAATTTTATTTGGATTTTATTGCTATTTTATTTGAATTATAAAAATATGCATTTTTTAAAATTGCATTTTAGGCCAACAAAATGTTCACTTTGTTCTAAATATTCTATTTAGACGGTGAAAATTTGTTTTGGTATTTTTAGATTTTTATTTTATTTTCTAGGATTTTTTTGCCAAAATCTGTTTTAAAAACAAGTCAACGCCCGACTGGGCCGAAGGCCCAGCCGAGCCAGGCCGGCCCGCACCGCGCCACCGCCTCCGCTGCCATGCCTGAGTCCGGCTAGGACATGGGCAAGCCGCCGTCGCCGCCCGGGACTCCTCTCGTGGCCGAGCGCCCCTCCTCCTTAAATAGCGCCGCCCGCACCCCCCTTGGACCCCAAGTCGCCGCCGCCACCGCCCCTCGCCGCAGCACCGCCGCCGCCGCCCGCCGCCGCTGCTGCCGAGCCGTGCCGCCGCAAACCCCGCGCCTCGCCTCGCCGCGCCGCCCGCGCAAGCCCGCCGGAGCCGCCGCCGTTCGCCGAATCTCGCCGGAATCCGATGCCCATTTTTTTGGTTTAGGTAAAACCGATCGGTTTTTTTAGAAACCCTAGATGCGTTTTTTTATTTTGTTCGGTTCGGTTTTCTCAGTTCAGTTAATTAGAGGACGTTCGTCCGTTTGTTCGTTTTAACGAACGCTGTTCATCACTTAACCACAGACAGCGAACGTTTGTTCGTTAGCCTGTTCGTCTCGTTTTATTTTCCAGGGTTTTTCCGCGATTATTTTCGATCGTGATTTCTGCCCTGATCTTTTTTTTAGTTTATATTTTCGCTCGTTTATCCAAATTAGGTAAAACAAGCGCCTGGATTTTCGTCTCGAAGCCCTCTTTCTGTTTAACCAACTTGAACAAGATTTTGGTACTGTAAAATTTGACTTTAGTCTAGATTAGTAAACGGATCTTGTTTCTTTCGTAGTTTGAGTTTCGTTGCTCCGTTTGATTTGATTCTTTTTGCAAAGCGGAGTTCTCCAGTTGAACTTTCTGGTTAGATCTTCTTATTTGAGTTTTACCCATGCATATTTGCTTGATTGCTTATGTATGCTATTGTTGGTTGCGATAGCATTCCCAAAGTGCGAAGCGTGCTACTACGAGTCTTTAGGATTTGCAGATCGTCAGCAAGGCAAGTAACACATTGATCATACCCCTTTATTACCTAGTTTTTATGCATTAGTTAGAATCCTCACACATTGCATGAGTAGGATCTCTTAACATGTGGGATTTGGGATGTAGTTGATGAGGTAGAACCTATTACCTGTTTTATTATCAAGCCCTTGGGAGTTACTTCTACGCTATGCGTATATTGCCATGCTATGCTCGTAGACGTGGATTGGGTTTGAGTGTATCCATGACAGATGTGAGTTGTTAATTAATGGTTCAACTTAAGGTGGCAACTTTAATACACATCTGGGTGGATTGCTTGTGGGCACCTGGAGAATCCAGTGTTGTCCTAGGATATCCCGGAGTACCCGTGTCATCATCCTACGGCCCGCCACCCAGGCACAAAGGGATCATAAGATTATTCATGCTAGAAACTTCCATGTGCAGCCACAAGCTATTATGGGCTCTAGCATATTTGAGTATGTAGCATGACCTCTTTCAGTGGTGGGCTAGCAGATGTAGGGGAAAGTAGGTGTAACTGTCCACCCAGAGTAAAAAGTTAATGTTTCTGAAAGACTGTGTCTCGGTCATCTGTTTCTCAAACACCATGTAGTGCGAGAAATCCAACGAAGGAGATCGAGTCTTGTGGGGAAAAGTGCGCAAACCTCTGCAGAGTGTACAAACTAATCATGGTTAGCCGTGTCCCCGGTTATGTACATCTTGAGTATCTGGTACTTGAATTATTGATTTGATCTCATCACTCTGAAATTAATTTGTTGGGTTGTAAATGATTGCTTTAATTGGGATTGAGTTGGAGGAACCTTCTCAATGATGTTTCAACTACCTTGATAGTTAAATAAATATATTCCTTTGTTGTAGGAAAAAAATTGGCTTTTCGCAAAACATTATAACCATAGAGCCTCCACCAGCCATATATGCATGTAGTGATAGCATTTATCTGTTCATTGCTCTACTGTGTTATATTGCCAGCATATTCCATGTGCTGACCCGTTTCGGGCTGCAACATATCATGTTGCAGACTTTTCAGATGAGGAGTAAGGTGTGCTAGGTCGTTTGTCATCCACTCAGCTATGCCGCTGGAGTTGATGGACTCACTTTATCTTCCAAGCCTTCCACTGTTATCTTATTTAGATGGCCTTAAGCCATATTTATTGTAATAAGTTCTCTCTTGATACATTTGATGTAATAAGTGTGTGATTGCTACTCTGTTATAAATCCATTCAAGTACTGTGTGTGTCAGCATTACCGATCCAGGGATGACACTGAACACAGAGACTTGACCGTCTGAGGTCGGGTCGCTACAAGATGGTATCAGAGCACACGCTGAATGTAGGACACGACCACTAAGATGAGCAATAGGTCACTTTTCTCTACTCATTTCTGACTCCTCTCCATTTTCTACTCTTTAGGATGGCAGACTCAAGGAACAAGTTTGCTCAACCAGATGAAGACACACCCTTTGGACGACACTTGAAGGAAGTCACTAGGTATCTGAACATCGGAATACCAAGCTTCACTGGGACCTACACCGCCACACTACCAGAAGAGGAGCATTGGATGATTCGAGTTCAGTTCCAGGAAGGACATTCATGCCAGTAACTGAGCCCATAGAGTTTTCCTTTGATGCACCAACCTGGAGTCTAGGAAAGAGCATGGCAGCCCACATCGCCATAGGATGCATCGGCGAAGTTTATCACAAGGAACTTAAGGACACTATCTACCAGATATGTGGGCGCCGAGATGAGCAATGGGAGATAATTAGCACCAGGAAGGACAAGTCCATTGCAGCCTTCATCTAGGAGTTAAATCATCACATTCGTCGCCAGGAGAACCATATGTGCGCAAGCATGATAGATTTGAAGAAGTTTATGACTAGGAACATGGAGCTAGAAGAGGAACTCAAGTCTACACGCGATGGATATGAGGAGGAAATGACAATACTCGTGGAGATGAATGACGACCTGGCAAGGAAGCTAGGAGTTTTTATGGGAGACCCTGCGCCAGGAGGAGAAGATGATGAACCTACGGAAATTCATTCTGAAGACTACATCATCATCGACGACACCGACTCTGACCCTGATGGTAGTGATGATGATTATGAAGACGAAGCTGGAGCAGATATCATGGAGTCTTCTATCGATCAAAATTTCTAGTAGACCACCATATTATTAGTAGTATTCCCCCATGTATATATTAGTAGTCCGAGCACTGCAACGATAGCTAGATCGATTGTATGCCCTTGCTTGATATTGATTTGGCGTGATATGATTGTGTTTGTCTCATGTGCATATGGGTAGTGCTTTCTCATTAGACCTCATTCTATTCTAATCTCTCCCCTCTAAACCCATCACATGCCTCCGAGACATGACCCCGGATTTGCCTTCCCACCGGAGCTCACTCAGTTGATCCAGCAGCAGAATACACTGATGTAGTTGCTAGTTCAGAATTAGGGCAACAACAACAACCCTCCACCACCACCTCCAGTTGACAACTTAGCCGTTTTCTGAGGTTACAACTGGTGGTGTTTTCCAGTAGCACTGAGCCCATAGTTGCGGATGACTGGCTATGCAGGATTGGAAGGGAGTTAACCACTGCCGGTTGCACAGATGCTGAGAAGGTGCGTTTTGCCGCACACCAATTGGATGGACCTGCAACCGCATGGTGGGAGAATTACACAGCCACTTTCCCCATAGCTAATGTTACTTGGGAGAAGTTTCAACAAGCATTCCGCACTGCTCATGTCTCAACTAGAGCTATGAGCATGAAGAAGCGTGAGTTCCGCAACTTACGCCAGGGCAACCATACTGTAGGGTAGTACGTGGAGGAGTTTAGCAAGCTAGCTCGTTACGCCCCAGATGACATGGCCACCGATGCCGCAAAGCAGGAGAAGTTTATGGAAGGGCTGAATGATGAGATGAGTATGCAGTTGATGGTGGCAACATTCAACAACTACCAGGAGTTGGTAGATAAAGCTCTTATGATTGAAGGGAAGCAGCAGCAGATTGAGAGCCGCAAGAGGAAGTATGGACAAGGGAAGTACAATTTAGGAGCTCAGCAAAAACCCCATTTCACCCCGAACCCGGGAGGATTTACCCATAACCATGGAGGCCATAACCACAATGGAGGAATTCCGCATAACCACAATGGCTCTAGGAATGGAAATGGGGGTGAAGCAAGCAGTCAGAACCGCTCTAATCCAGCCACCCCTGCCAAGAAGGACCTAAGTCACATTACTTGTTTCAAGTGTAGGAAAACTAGACACTATGCCACTGAGTGCCCTGAAGCAAAGAATGGAAATGACAATGGCCATGAGGCGGAACCTTGGCGGAATCAATCTAGGGTTCTGGCGGGGTTGTTCTCCCAGGGAAACTTCCCTCCCGGAGGGGGGAAATCATCGCCATCGTCATCACCAACGCTCCTCTCATCGGGAGAGGGCAATCTCCATCAACATCTTCATCAGCACCATCTCATCTCAAAACCCTAGTTCATCTCTTTTATCCAATTCTTGTCTCCAAGTCCGGGATTGGTGCTAGTAGGTTGCTAGTAGTGTTAATTACTCCTTGTAGTTGATGCTAGTTGGTTTAATTGGTGGAAGATCATATGTTCAGATCCTATATGCATATTAATACCCCTCTGATTATGAACATGTTTATGCTTTGTGAGTTGTTACTTTTGTTCCTGAGGACATGGGAGAAGTCTTGCTATTAGTAGTCATGTGAATTTGGTATTCGTTCGATATTTTGATGAGATGTATGTTGTCTCTCCTCTAGTGGTGTTATGTGAACGTCGACTACATGACACTTCACCATTATTTGGGCCTATAGGAAGGCATTGAGAAGTAATAAGTAGATGATGGGTTGCTAGAGTGACAGAAGCTTAAACCCTAGTTTATGCGTTGCTTCGTAAGGGGCTGATTTGGATCCATATGTTTCATGGTATGGTTAGGTTTACCTCAATACTTTTGTTGTAGTTGCGGATGCTTGCAATAGAGGTTAATCATAAGTGGCATGCTTGTCCAAGTAAGGGCAGTACCCAAGCACCGGTCCACCCACATACCAAATTATCAAAGTACTGAACATGAATCATATGAATGTGATGAAAACTAGCTTGACGATATTCCCATGTGTCCTCAGGAGCGCTTTACATCATATAAGAGTTTGTCCAGGCTTGTCCTTTGCTACAAAAAGGATTAGGCCACCTTGCTGCACCTTATTTACTTTTGTTACTTGTTGCTCGTTACAAATTATCTTATCACAAAACTATCTGGTACCACTTATTTCAGCACTTGCAGAGAATACCTTGCTGGAAACCGCTTATCATTTCCTTCTGCTCCTCGTTGGGTTCGACACTCTTACTTATCGAAAGGACTACGATAGATCCCCTATACTTGTGGGTCATCAAGACTCTTTTCTGGCGCCGTTGCTGGGGAGTCAAGCGCCTTTGGTAGGTGGAATTTGGTAAGGAAAAATTTATATAGTGTGCTGAAATTTACTGTCACTTGTTACTATGGAAAGTAACCCTCTGAGGGGCTTGTTCGGGGTATCTTCACCTCGACCAGTAGAGCAAACTGTTGCTCCTCAACCTACTGAACCTACTGAAAACGAAAATGCTTGCTTTGTAATTCCTTTGGGTATGGTAGAAAAACTGCTAGCTAATCTTTTTTTAGGAGATGGAACAAAACATCCTGATGAGCATCTAATATATGTGGATGAAGTTTGTGGATTATTTAAGCTTGTAGGTGTACCCAGAGATGTTGTTAAGAAGAAGGTCTTCCCTTTGTCTTTGAGGGGAGATGCATCGACATGGTATAGGCTATGTGATGATATGGAGTCTTGAAACTACAAACGATTGAAATTGGAATTTCATCAAAAGTTTTATCCTATGCATCTTGTTCATCATGATCGCAATTATATATATAATTTTTGGCCTCGCGAAGGAGAAAGCATCGCTCAAGCTTGGGGGAGGCTTAAATCAATGTTATATTCATGCCCCAATCATGAGCTCTCAAGAGAAATGATTATTCAAAAAATTTATGCTCGGCTTTCTGGTAACAATCGCACCATGCTTGATACTTCTTGTGCTGGCTCTTTTATGATGAAGACTATTGAATTCAAATGGGATTTATTGGAAAGAATTAAACGCAACTCTGAAGATTGGGACCTCGACAATGGTAAGGAGTTAGGTATGACACCTAGTTTTGATTGTGTTAAATCTTTTATGGATACCGATATTTTTTGTAAATTTAGCACTAAATATGGACTTGACTCTGAGATAGTAGCTTCTTTCTGTGAATCTTTTGCTGCCTATGTTGATCTCCCCAAGGAGAAGTGGTTTAAATATCATCCTCCCATAGAAGTAAAAGTAGCTGCACCTGTTAAAGTTGAATAAAAGGCTATTACTTATAATGATCCTATTGTTCCTACTTCTTATGTTGAGAAACCACCTTTCCCTGTTAGGATAAAGGATCATGCTAAAGCTTCAACTGTGGTTCGAAAAAGCAATATTAAAACATATATACCTCCTGAGCAAGTTAAAGTTGAACCTAATATTGCTATTGTTAAAGATCTCTTGTCTGATAATATAGATGGGCATGTTATTTATTTCTGTAATGAAACTGCTAGAATTGCTAAACCCCGTGATACAGATAAACCTAGACCTGTGGTAGGCATGCCTGTTATTTTTGTTAAGATAGGAGATCATTGTTATCATGGCTTGTGTGATATGGGTGCTAGTGCTACTGCAATACCTATTGACTTATACAAAGAAATTATGCATGACATTGCACCCGCTGAGTTAGAAGATATTGATGTCACAATTAAACTTGCTAATAGAGATACTATTTCACCAATGGGAATTGTTAGAGATGTTGAAGTCTTGTGTGGGAAAACTAAATATCCTGCTGTTTTTCTTGTTCTTGGTTCCACACAAGATAGTTTTTGTCCCATTATATTTGGTAGACCCTTCTTAAATAATGTTAATGCTACCATAGATTGCAAAACGGATGTTGTTACTGTCGGTTTAGATGATATGACTCATGAATTTAATTTTTCTAAATTTAGTAGACAACACCGTGAAGAAGAATTATCTAGTAAGGATGAAATTATTGGTCTCGCTTCTATTGTCGTACCTCCTAGTGATCCTTTAGAACAATATTTGCTAGACCATGAAAATGGTATGTTTATGAATGAAAGAAAGGAATTAGATGAAGTATTCTTTAAAAAGGAACCTATTCTGAAAAAAAAATTACCTGTTGAAATCCTAGGGGATCCTCCTCCACCCAAGGGTGATCCCGTGTTTGAGCTTAAACCGTTACCTGATACTCTTAAATATGCTTATCTTGATGAGAAAAGGATATACCCTATTATTATTAGTGCTAACCTTTCAGAACATGGAGAAGAGAGATTATTAAAAACTATGAAGAAGCACCGTGCTGCTATTGGGTATACTCTTGATGATCTTAAGGGCATTAGTCCCACTCTATGTCAACATAAAATTAATTTGGAAGAAGATGCTAAACCAGTTCGTGATCATCAACGTCGTCTGAATCCTAAAATGAAAGAAGTGGTAAGAAAGGAGATACTAAAGCTCCTTGAGGCAGGTATAATTTATCCCGTTCACTACAAAAAAAGACACATCCGTGACATTTTGGGCCAAACGAAATTTTTTTCTGTCATACATATGACACTTCTATGACGATAATTGTGACAAAACCCGGTATCATCATAGATGTGGTGGGCTCCTACTTCTATGACAAATCATGACAGAAAATGGGCTTTTCGTCCTGGGCGGGCCGGAGACGCAGCTGCATGACATTCTTTGGGCCGTCCATGACGGAAAAAACCGTGGTAGAAGCAAGGGGGAGGAAAATTTTGGGGAGTTCCCGGTTACGGTGGGAGGTCGGGGGCCGAGCGATCCGCGTTTCTCTCGTACACGTACGCGCATGTGTGCGAGGCGTTGGCTCTAACTGAACCCGAGCGAGGCGTTGGGCTCTAACTAAACCCGAGCAATTGCACTGCAGGCTACGCGTTACTGAACCCGAGCGATCGATCGATGGCTGTTAACTGAACCCGATCGAGCGATTCCTTCGCTGCTACTGCTAACTGAAGCCGATCGATGGGATGAACAGTGAGCGTTGCGGGGGGATGAACAGTGAGCGGTGGCGTTGCCTCTGGATGAACAGGACCCCGTGGTGTGGTGGAGGGCTGGATAAACAGTAGACGGTGGAGGGGTGCCCGTGGAGGGGTGGATGAACAGGACCCCGTGGTGTGGAGGGCTGGATGAACAGTAGACGGTGAAGGGGTGGTTGAACAAGACCCCGTGGTGTGGAGGGCTGGATGAACAGTGGAGGGGTGCTCGTGGAGGAGTGGTTGAACAGGACCCCGTGGTGTGGAGGGTTGGATGAACAGTAGACGGTGGAGGGGTGGTTGAACAGTAGCCGGTGGAGTAGCGCGCGGTGGAGGCTGGATGAACAGGAGCCTGTGGAGGCTGGATGAACAGGAGCCCGTGGAGGCTGGAGGAGGTCGACGGTGGAGATGAACAGTATCCCGTGGAGTCCCGTTTTGCGGTACGCCACACCCCTCCTGATGAACAGGACCCCCGTTTCGACCGTAGCGCTCCAACACAAGTCTGTTTCCTCCGTTTTGCGGTACGCCACACCCCTCTCGATCAACAGGACCCCCGTTTCGACCGTAGGAGGTCCGTTTCCTCCTTTTTGCGATACGCCAGACCCCTCCCGATGAACAGGATCTCGTTTCGAGCGTGGCCGGTCGAACACAAGGTCATTTCCTCTGTTCTGCTGTACGACAGGCCTCGTTTCCATCGCCCGTTCCGTCTAAGCCCTCCCGATGAACACGACGCATTCCGTTGCCTCCCCATGAACACGATGCATTATGTTCCCTCCCCATGAACACGACGCATTCCGTTGCCTCCCCATGAACACGACGACGACGTTGTTTCTCCGTTCCGACCCAGCCGTGTACACGAGCCCTGGCCGTACGTATGCGCGAGTAGGCGTTCGAGACCCCGCCCATATGTACACATACGTGGACGTATTTTCTTTCTTGCACCCTGGCCGTTGTACGTACGTGTAAATGCTACGTGCGCGCCTCTACTACGACACGTGCGCGCCTCTACATCAACCAGTATGTACATACACGTTCGCGACCAGAATGACAACGCTACATACGCTTCGACCAGGTGGGTCCCGACTGTTAGGCACTTCCTTGCCAGCAAAGATGTAGCTGGTCGGTCCCAGCAGTCAGGGGGCGAATCGTTTTTTTTGCCCGGACGCACTTCCTTGCGTGCGAAGATGTAGCTGGTGGGTCCCAACAGTCAGGGGGAAACATTTTTTCACGAAATACAGTGGCCCGTCCGATGGGTCCCAGCTGCCAGGTGGAGGAATCATTATTTTCCGCGTAATAATGAGGCACTTCCTTGCTGCGGCCATGGACCCAGCTGTCAGACTCTCCACGTACAGTCCACGTCCGATGGAAGTCGTTCCTTGACCATGTTGACCACGCCGTGCCGAGAGCACCAGCGCGGTGGACGACGGCGAGGCCTAGGAAGGGGACGACACGGAGGCAGGGAAGACTCGGCAATTATTTCCCACGCGGAGGGGAGTACGACTGTACGAGGGTTTATTGGTTCGTCTGTCGTCGCCGGAGAATAACAGCAGGTGTGGGTGAGTAGAGGGATGGCTAGGCCAGCGATGGGAGTACGGTCGGGCGGTGAGGCCTGCGCGGCAGCACAGCCGGCCGCGAGGAGGAGGGAGCAGGCAGTCCCGCCGGCGCTTGTTTGAGCGGCTGGAGTAGGAAGAGCAGATTTGAAGAAGCACGACGGCCGTTGGATGGACATCCAACAGTCAGTGCTTGTGCGTCAACCTTTTTTTAGGAAAGCCTCAAATCTGTGGAAAACAACATACATCCCATCTGCCATTATTTCTAATAATTTACAGCCCATTTGCTAATTCTTAAGGTTTTTTTGGAGCCCATATTCTTTTTGTTAGCATTACAGCCCATATTGTGGCAACGGTTAAATAATTATACGAAATTTTGCATATTTTGGTGCGGTTCGAACTGTTTTTAATCCCGAAATTTTGACTCACATTCAAACTGATTTTAAAAATAAATGTATATCAATATAAAATCCAACAAATTCTCCACGCATAAAAATTAATGTAATTTAAAATCTTGAAATGAAAAAAAAAATATTTGAAACTAATTGTCGGTTTGATGTGTTTTAAAAATGTACAACCCATTTCTCATTACTGATGGGCCATTTTCTCGACCAGCCGAATGAAAGCTCTCCTCGTCTTGAAAGATTTGCAGCCCAATAGGCCTGACAAAGTGACTTACTTGGCAAATCACAAAAAAACTGGGTTGTGGCCGTGGACCCAGCTGTTAGCCTCTCCACGTACAGTACTCTTCTGATGGAAGTCGTTCCTTGACCACGTTGACCACGCCGCGCGGAGAGCACCACGGCGGTGGACGACGGCGAGGCCTAGGAAGGGGACGACGCGGCAGTGGAAGCCCGCGCGAAGAGGACTACGAGGGTTCACTGGTTCAGCTGCGGTGTGAGGCTGCCGTCGCCGCAGGGCCTGGCCAGCGGTGGGAATAGTAGGGGACGGTGAGGCCTCTGTGGCAGCACAGCCGGCCACGGGAGGCAGCAGCATGCGGCACGACTGGCGCTACTTTGGGCGGCTGGAGCAAGAAGACCAGAGGTTGAAGAAGCACTACAGCCGTTGGATGGACATCGTATGGTCACTGGAGCTAGAATCGTTCATATTGACTAAGTTGACAAAGCCCTTCGTCCCCGTCAACTTAGTAGGCCCACAAGTCAGCCTCCCAGCAAGGTGGGTCGCTAGCCGGGGGAGTATTCATTTTTTGTGCGTAATAAGGAGGCACTTCCGGTGGGTCCGAGCTGACAGCGGGGGGAACGTTTTTTCACGAAATACGGGGCCCGTCCGGTGGGTCCCAGCTGTCAGGGGAAACAATTTTTTTCGCAAAATACTGGTGGCCCGTCTGGTGGGTCCCCGCTGTCAGGTGGAAGAATAATTATTTTCCGCGTAATAAGGAGGCACTTCCTTGCGGCTGCCGTGGACCCAGCTGTCAGCCTCTCCACGTACAGTACTCTTCCAATGGAAGTCGGTCGTTGACCATGTTGACCACGCCGCGCCGAGAACACCAGGGTGGTGGACGATGGCGAGGACTAGGAAGGGGACGACTCGGAGCTGGGGAAGACGCAGCAGTGGATGCCCACGCGAAGAGGAATATGAGGGTTCACTGGTTCGGCTGCGGTGTGAGGCTGCTGTCGCCGCAGAATAACATGGGGTGTGGGTGAGTAGAGGGATGGCCTGGCCAGCAGTGGGAGTAGTAGGGGGCGGTGAGGCCTCCGCGGCATCATAGCCGGCCACGGGAGGCAGGAGCACGCGGCACGACCGGCGCTGGTTTGGGCGGCTGGAGCAAGAAGACCAGAGGTTGAAGAAGCACCACGGCCGTTGGATGAACATCGTACGGTAACAGGAGCTAGAATCGTTCATATTGACTAAGTTGACAAAGCCTTCCATCCCCGTCAACTTGGTAGGCCCACAAGTCAGCCTCCCACTATGCTGGGTTCCAGCTGGCAGGGGGAATATTCATTTTTTGTGCATAATAAGGAGGCACTTCCTTGCGTGCGAAGATAGCTGGTGGGTCCGACATATCAGCGGGGGCACTTTATTTCGCGAAATACAGAGGCCCTTCCGGTGGGTCCCAGATGTCAGGTGGAGGAATCATT
This sequence comes from Triticum urartu, assembly GCF_003073215.2. Taxonomy (NCBI): domain Eukaryota; kingdom Viridiplantae; phylum Streptophyta; class Magnoliopsida; order Poales; family Poaceae; genus Triticum; species Triticum urartu. The sequence goes on along the minus strand of NC_053026.1, from coordinate 126,793,115 downwards.
ATTTTGCGCGTAATAAGGAGGCATTTCCTTGTGTGCGGCCGTGGACCCAGCTGTCAGCCTCTCCATGCACAGTCTACTTCCGATGGTGTCGTTCGTTGACCACGTTGACCACGCCACACCGAGCGCATCCAAGGTGGTGGACGACGGCAAGGCCCCAGACAGCAACGAGCCAGAGATGGGAAGACACGGGAGTAGAGTCGCAGACAGAGAGGTGTACGAGGGTTAACTGATTCTAGTGCGGTGTGGTTCGGCAGTCGATGGAGAAGAACAGGAGGTGTGGAGGGGTGGAGGGATGGCCTGTCCAACGGTGGAGTAGCGCTTCATAGCGAAGCGTGCTAAGCAGAGCTGCTAGCAGCAGGAGGCGGGAGGTGGTCCCGGCAGCGCTGGAGGAAGAAGACGAGAGATTCAAGATGGATGCCGGTCGTTGGATGTAAATCCAACGGCTAACATGTCAGAATCATTTGTTGACTAAATTGACAACGACTTGCATTGGCTTCGACCTATTGGCCCACATTTCAGCCTCCAAAAATGTGGCACGTATTCAACCCATTTTTTCAGAATTTAAAGTCTTTTTTTTGCGCGGTAGAATTTACAGTCAATTTGATATTTTTTTTGAATTACAGCCATTAGCTTGGCTGGGTGAACAAATAATGTAGCGTCCATGCGGCCCATTTATTTTATTTCCTAAAAAATTACAGGCCATTTGCACTTTCTCGAAATACACGATTTTGCTGGGCTGATTCTAATTATAATGTTGGGTTGGGCCAGCAATGTTATCAAAAAATAAAAAGGGGTTGAGCATTTTGTTATAAATATATTTAAATAATAAGTGATATTATTACGTTCGTCCTTAAATCTTAACAAGCTTTTGTACACAATCACTAGGATTTTCGTGCCAAAACAATCCAGGATTTTATTTGTTAAGAAATTATTTTTATAAGTTAATAAGATGTGGGATATTGTTTTCTTACATATGTATGTATCTGTTAAACATATGATGACAATAAAAATAATATATAATAACATATAAAATAATTTTTTTAGAAAGACAGGGAGCATCTCCCCGGTTCCATTGCTAAGAACGAAACCACAACATATTCTAATACAGCAGCTCAAAGAGCAGTTCGAAAGCAAAGGTAGAAAAGCTAAAAATAGGGGGTGGATGAACAAGTTCTCTGAATAACACAAATCACCTAAGCAGTGCCAAAGGCAGAGCGGATAGAGCACTCAAATGACACAAGGAGGGTCCAGCGAAGCCTTCATGGTCTTCAGCCGAGGGGCTGTGTCAGCCTGCGGCGACCAGTAAGCAAGCGGAGACACCGGGCTGGAAGCCGTAGCATGGTGGATGTCCCTATTTTTCGGCTCCAGGTGCCCATCATCTTCATCAGAGATCTTGAGACGAGCCCACGGGTCCAGCCCCAGAGCAGGTCGAGCCTTGTTCAGCCACAAGTGATCGCCAATGGTTTCTGGAGGGATCTTGTTAGGGTTTCCACGAAGCTCATCAACTTTTCCTTGTCCGATCCGAAGGAGAGAATCGCCCAGTTCCTCACCATGTTCCTGATCAACCTCAAGACCTGCGGAATGGAAATCCAGGAGGTGTTACTGAAAATCATAGCATTTCTATATTTCCAGAGGCACCAAAGGACAGCTGAGCTAACAGTGTTTAAAACTGAGCACTTTTTGGTAGCAATCCAGAATCTGGCGACAGATTCGAAGGATGAGCCAATCTGACTAGAGAAATATTCCTCAATGTGGGCCCGGAGATGTTTAGCAACTATACATTCAAAAAATAGGTGAGAACAAGACTCTTGTTCCAAGCAGTAAACACAATCAAGGGGTTTGATGATGTGTCTCTTCCTAAGGTTATCCCTAGTCATCAATTTGTTTTTGGAGAGAAGCCAGAGAAATACATGAATTTTAGGGGGAACTCCCAATTTCCAGACATCAGGGATAAACACGGGTTGAACCCCTCTAAAGTTGATAACATGATAGAGGGAGCTGGAGGAATACTTCCCCTTATTGTCCAGCTACCAAATCAGGGCATCCGCTCGGCAGTAAAGGTAATGCTTTTGGCAATTTCCTCCAACTGGAACCATTGTTCCATGAGACTATCACTAAAGTTCCTTCTAAAAGAGAGTTTTAGGCATTGACCGTCCCAAACTTCATTGACACTTTTGTTAAGCTCATTGCAGACAAAGTAAATAGGCCAAAATTGGACTGCTAGGGGGATGTGCCAAACCAAGTATCTTCCCAGAACCTGGTTCTGCTCCCATCAGTTATGTTCCATCTGTAGCCAAATTTCATAGCATGCATAATAGATTTTAATCCTTTCCAGAATCTAGAGGTCTTAGGGTTGGAGGAAGGGACAAAAATATTAGGTTTATTTCCTAGGTATTTATGGGCAATAAGAAGCTTCCGGGGTTTCAGGTCTTCCTCATAGAATCTTTTAATCCAAGACCCTAGAAGACAGATGTTAATTTCTTGGAGGTTAGGTATGCCTAGGCCTCCAAAATCTATTTTCATAGAGACTAGGGCCCAATTAGCAAGGTGTAGCTTCCTATTTCCCTCAAAATCATTCCACAAGCAATGAGACATCTGAGAATTGATGAGGTTCACTGCCCATTTAGGGAACTTGAAGAAGGAGAGGAGATACACTGGAATGCTAGCCAAACAAGCTTGTATGAGGATCAATCTACCTCTGTAAGCGAGAAGTTTGCCCCTCCACCCAGCAATCCTTTTAATGATTTTATCCAAAAGGGTTTGGGTATCCTTTCTCCTCAGTTTATCATAGTGGAGAGGGATACCTAGGTACTTAATGGGGAAGTTACCTTTATTACAGACTAGAATAGAGAGGAAGTCAGCTAACTCCTGATCATCCATGTTGCTAGGGATGAGTTCACTTTTAGAGTAGTTGATTCTCATGCCTGAGACTTGTTCAAACCAGGTTAGAACAGTTTTCAGATTGCTAGCATGTGTGGAGTCATTGTCTAAGAAAAGAATGGTATCATCTGCATATTGAAGGCAGATGATGCCACCAAGGCAGACCTCAGGATAGAGCCCTGCAATCAGACTATGATCAGCAACTTTGCTCAGCATTTTAGTAAGAACGTCCACTACTAAATTAAACAAAAGCGAGAGATGGGGTCACCTTGCCTAAGGCCTTTACCAACAAGGAAAAAATCACTTTCATAGTTATTTAACTTGACCCCAATAGACCCCCCATGAGTAAGTTGCTGGATCCAACTCTCCTCTATGAAAGGCTTGGAAAAGATCTAAGAGATCATTTTTCACCAAGTCCCAAAAATGCTGGTAAACAAGAAGGGAATCCCATCAGGACCAGGAGCCCCATTAGGATAAGAGCTAAAAATGGCTCCCTTCACCTCTGTCTCTGAAAAAGGGGCTTCTAGCAGCTCATTTTCAGCAGGAGAGACTTTTTCAGAAGCAGAGAAAAAATTGTTTTGTAGAGAGAACCCAGAAGGGTTTTCTTTCTTAAACAGGTCTTTGTAGAAGTCACTAGCCACTTTCAGCATCTCATCTACCTCAGTAACAGGGCCATTAGGGCAATCAAGGGAGTGAATGATGGTTTTCATCCTCCTTTGGTTAGCTACTGCATGGAAGTAAGCAGTATTTCTATCACCCTCCTTAATGTTCCTATATCTAGACCTTTGTTTGGCTTTGATTTCTTCTTGAAGCCAAATTTTCTTGAGCTCTCCATGGATAAAGTTTAATCTATTAGTCTCAGCCTCAGAGAGGTCAGTGGTTTCTGCCTTAATATCTAGAGAATCAAACTCAAGGAGGAGAAGCCTTTGGTATCTTCTAAGATTAGCTTCCTCATTGGAGTTCCACCCTTTGGTAGTTCTTCTAAATCTCCTGATTTTGATCTGCCAATTTTCTAGGGGGCAGCTGCTCCCAGTAGGCTCATTCCAGATTTTCCTGACTAGCTCAGTAAAATCTTCTCTAAGCAACCACCACTTTTCAAATTTAAAACTATTGCTCTTTGGAGTTTGGTTAAGACTAGAGTCCCAGAGCAAAGGAGTGTGGTCACTACCACATCTGGGCAGAGCTCTACAGCTAGAAAGGGGAAAGAAACTATCTAATTCTGTGTCACAGAAAATTCTGTCAATGGTGGACATAATCCTGGAGCAGCACTTCCAACATATCTAGCAGAACTGTGGGTTTTCCTTCTGACAGGACAATTCTCAACTTTATGGGTAACCATTTTGCAGATAAAACAACTCTTGGGCTTGACACATTTATCCAAATGATGCCCTGGTTCCCCACAGTTGTAGCAGATCACCTCAGAGTATGCCATAAAGCCCGAAGCAGGGGCATGAGCAGTTTTCTGAATGCCCTATCTCTTCTTTTGCTGATTCTTGCCTTGAGATTTCCCACTGATCTGAGAGTCAGAACCACCAACAGATTGATCTTGGGCAATTACAGGAGCTTGCATAGATTGTGCCTCCATTTGGGGCGGAGGTGGGCCGTACCACTGCCCAACCGGCGCTCCCCCCCCCATTGTGATAGGGGAAATTCATCGGAGTTCCTGGTTCCTTCTCATCCTCCAGCCAGATGTTGTCTCTCAGGAAGCAGAAATAACCACCAGACAGCTCAATTGAAGCATATTGCAAGCCTAATTTCAATCTTCTGCAGGTTTGGGGGAGAGGTAAGGTAGGGGATCCACCTGCTCCGGCTCCGGTGGCGTGCTGGTGGGCAGGAGTCCAGTCAAGCATTCTCGCAGCACGGCGTGGATCTCCTGAATTCACTTCTCCTCTCGCCCATCGAACGAACGCGATCGGTGGCTCACTGGGGTGGGGCATCCTGTGCTTCTCCGAGAAATCTCCTTCGAAGTAGATCCGCAGGGCTAGATTCAGTAGCTCCCAATCCACATGATCCTTGCACATCCGAGCATACCTGCGCGAGTGAGAGAACGGATTCGGTCCCTCCTCGGCTTCCTCCCTCACAGCTTCCTCCTCTGCTTCCCTCCATTCGCGTGTGCACTGGGTCCAGGAGAGAGCGTCGTCGCGGATCCGCATCGCCCGCTCCCTCCATCTCCTCCCTCGAGTCTCCCGCAGCACCGCCGGCGCGACGGAGTCGAGCAGCTGGAGCATCCGCGGGAAGGCTTTGTAGACATGTGGGAGATGCATCTTGTACATCTGCCTGTCTTCCAGCCATTCCCCCATGGATATGGTCGGCGACTCCATGGGGCGCGCGAGCGGACTTGCTGAGGGGGCAGGCGCGCCCGGAGTCAGGAGGTGGGGGGTGGCGGCGAGATCTATTTGCCAATTACTCCCTCCTTTTCGGTTTATAGGGCTCAATTCAAAAATCTCACCAACCAAGGTAGATGATGAATGGTGGAATATTTTTTGTAGTTTGCAAAAGCACCTAATTAATGCACTTGTTTTCCTCAAAAAATTATGTTTATCAATGCATAAATTGCAATGCATGCATGCATAAAGTACATGCATTGGTCAATTTTCTCTTAATACTTGCATGCAATGATTTAATTCACCTTGGAATCTGAACATGTGATGGAAAACAACCAAATTGAGCCTTATAAAATGGAAAAACTAAAATTTTGAGATAAGCCCTATAAACCGAAAAGGAGGGAGTATGTGAACTAAACAGTCAACATATAAAATAATTTAAATATATATAATATAGTTAGAAGGGAAACATAAGTTGGACCTGGCGTTCCTATTCTTATATAGAAAAATATAACAGACCTCTGCGTTTTCTTCAAAAAAATACATAAATTGGGCTGCCAAAAATAAAACCTCGGATGGGAGGTCCATAGGCCGGTAGATACATGACGGCCCTAAGAAAATACAAACAGTCCTATGGACCTCCCATCCGAGGTCGTGGGCTGCGCATGTTAAAAATGAAAGCCTAGACGGGGCAGCCCAAAACCACATCCAACACTTGCCAAAACTTCGTCCCTTGTTTTCTCTGTGTTTCGCACACTCGACATTGTGTGGGCATTTTGACTGTGCATCATATGAAGATGTGCTATGCATGAATGTTGATCAACATGATGTTAACTGGCTGATAGTTCCATTTTCGACCATGAATAAAACTTCCAACATGATGTTAACCCTGTTTGAAAAGGTCGTGTTAATATAAATGCTCTGCCTTTGAAAGTTGCAGTTTCTTATCTGAAACTGAAACTTGCAGTTTCTTCTCTGAGAATCACATTGTCTGCACTTTTATACTCCTATGAAACTACATTTTTAAGTGCTAAAAATAGATCTCTAGAATTCATAAAATACTTTATATGCTCAATACTGCAAATCTGAAATTCAAAAGACATTCATACTTGAAAGTACTCTCAAAATACACAACACAAAACACAATTCACAACCTGCAAATACTAACAACCCTAAGCTCCTCCTGACAATTCACAACCTGCCCGACTATTGGGCTGGGGGGGCAGCCCCCTCCTATTCCTCGACGGCAGACAGCCGCCCCGTGAGATGATGTGAACGGCAAGGGAGACGATGGCGGGGAAGCGTCGTCGGGCCAACTGCTTTTCTCCTCTTGCAGTTGGGTTCAGTCGACGAAGACTCCACCGGCTCGCTCTGGCAGGACACCCTCACAAACGGCACCCTGTAGATGCTCGATCCTTCAATCTCTCATGGATGCTCCATCTGGGATCAATACTCCCAACACCGCTCCCTCACGATCGGATTCAGTGAATCTGTTTGCTCCATGGCCCAGAGGAGCAGCTCTATGTACTCCGCCGTGACTCCCTCCGGGAGTATCGCCGCCTTTTCGCTCTATTGCAGATATTTGGCCATGGTTGTTGCCGTCGCTGCTAGTTGGTCCTTGTTGTCAAACCAAGACTGTATCTCCAACATCCTAGCTAGCTTCACAGGGTCGTCGTCTGCGATCCTCACGTATCGGTTGTACTCCTCCATCGATCTACTTCTCCACAGCACCTTCACTCGCCGGCGGTGGTTTTTGAATGGAAGAGGAGAGGAGCAGCGCTGGTTTTGGATTAGAACGGGAGAGGAGCGATGCTGGTTTTGGACTGGAATAGGAGAGGGGCGGTGGTTTTGAAATGGAAGAGGAGAGGAGCGGCGCTGCATTTAGATTGGAACAGGAGAGGAGCGGCGGTGGTTTAAGAGGAGAAGAGCGGAAGAGCGGCGCTGGTCTTGGAAGTATTTTTTTGTTGTTTCACGTATTTTGGGTCAAAGTTTGACCATGTACTGTATTTGACAAGCAAAATGTGAATGCATGTCACCAAAAATTGTATAGTTTGGTTCGTATCTGAATGTACTTTCAAATTATACTCCCTCCATTTTTGTATACAAGGCCACAAACTCATATTACAGGTACCAAGGTAAAAATCAATGCTATGTTGAAGTCAATGTTGCAAGCTAGCTTGTCACCTTGATTGTCGTGTTAATTAATGTGGTTTTTCTCTCCCAAGCACAACAAGCAAACCCTCTTACTCCTCATTGGTTGATTAATGTTGGTAATGCAAGCTAACCTTCTCACTCCCGCATGCACACAAGGGATATTAATGTCCTCGGGTGCTAGTATGAGGCAAACGCCATCAATTTTGCCTCGATTAATGTTAGTGGCCTTGTATAGTTGCAAATTGTAATTTTGATAGTGGCCTTGTATACAACGTATAACATATATTTTATGTGCGAAAATCATGGTCAATTATGACCCAGAATAAAAGGGAGACTAGTTAATGTGGGGTCGCTTTCTTAATTGAAGGGTAAATTGATTTTGATTTTGATCCAGTCAGAGCGCGCCGGCCCTCTCGTCCAATCCTAAATCGCTGCCGCACGCTCCTCTCCCTCTTCTCCATTGCAAAACCACCTCCTCTCCTCTCCATCATCTCCATTCCAAAACCACCGTCTCGCCTCTCCCTCTTCTCTATTGCAAGACCACCATCTCTCCTCCATTTTTTAGATGCTTTGCTCCATGGCGCGGGCGCAATCCATGGATACAAAATTAGTATACTGTATACTATTTAAAAGGTGAGGGCGGGGCTTTTCCTGCGCGGTAGGCGGCGGGGCAGTTCCGCCTAGTCGGTTCGACAGAGACGCGAGAAGACGAGGGAGTAGGCCGCTACAAACGTAGGGCTGTGTGATTTGACAGCGAGTTACTGCTGGACGGGTGGGGCCCCGTGATTTGACTTGCCATTGTCATTTTAACTATGGCGCTACGACCAGCGTGAGTCTCCCAGATTCCTGACCACCTCCATACAGGTGCCTCTCCCAATGCTCCACCATGTAGTAGAGGATGGCTCTTGCATGAGAGCCCACTTCTCCACTTTTCCCTTGCCTCTCTTTCCTCCACATATGAAAAAATGCCATGTAAAGCGCACTATTGTACTTACTTTTACTTGCTCCTACAGGTGCTTAAGCTTGCCACATAGGCATAAAGTCTGATGTGGCAAGTTAATCAAGTAGAGAGAGACTAGTTTTGTGACCCAAGGAAGAAACGGTGCTAAGCGTGTGTACCTAGGTGAAAAGACAATTATGAGTCTATAGCTAATTAAATGAAGCAAACTTAGCAACACCATTTCATTGGAAGAGGTCACTCCTTGGCAAATGCAATAAATACACGCGCTTAGCACCGTTTCTTCCTTTAGTACGGAGAAATAGATAGAGAAGAGTAAAAAATACACTTATAGCCAACCTTGTTGTAGTGTGAGTGACTAAGTGATGACTATGTATGACATGCCAACATCAGATAGCCTAACGCACCGTGTTAAATCTCCAAGGGCGCGACCGCATGAGCGACGCGACGGTCGTGGTAGGCGCGACCATGATACGGGCTGCTGGCAGCCCTTGGATCTGAGATCAAACGGTTGCATGCTAAGTTGCTGAAAATTTGCAGAATAACCCTCCAGGATAGGATATTCACCCATAGGTCTAGAATCACGCCATGCAACCATTCGATCTCAGATCCAAGGGCTCTCGGAAGCCCGTATCATGGGAGAATGGAAAGCCACTACCCTGCCGTTCGCACGCTGGCAGTTTGCTCCTACTCGTCCCCGCACGTCTTTCAATACTACGGCAGTTCACTCCTAGTCATCCTGTCCATTCACATTACGGTAGTTCCACTAATCCTAACCCTCCTCCCAAATCCACGGCGTCCCAAATCTCCACGATCGGCGATGAGTACAAGGATAGAACCATCACCGGCGATGAGTTCGACATCATCTACACCCGTTCTTCCGCAACGGTGAAAGGATGCCTTTCTCGCTTCAGACGCATGTTCGAAAACTCAGATGATGAGTGGGTTGCTGGGCTAGATGTTGAGTACACCACAGTCCTGGGACGAGAGAAGGATCTAAAGGACGAAGAGAGGAAGAAGCCCGTCGTGATCCAGGTTTGCGTACATAACGTTTGCTTGGTCTACCACATATGCCATGCCAACGTTAAGTGCCAGGATTTTAAGAACTTCCTCGAGAGAAACCTAGTCAAATTCATTACTGTAGACTTTGGTAACGACAAAGAAGTCCTTCGTCGGATAGGCCTCGTTGTAGGCAACACCTTTAACCTCCAGAAGAATCGGCTGGTGTCCTCTCGTCAGCCTTCAATGCTGACCCTGGCAGGAGCCATGGTTCATCCTTCGCACGGTAAACTAGAGAAACCTCATTACACGTTTCATCGTCATGCATGGCAGCGGAATGTACTAGATACAGACCACATCCACTATGCTGCAATGGATGGCTACCTTTGCTTCAATATCTACAAGGGTTGGATGAAGAGCAACAGCCAAGTGTGCGGTTCAAGCAAAGAAGTATCGGCCAAGAGGAAGAGGGACAAGGACGAAGTCGAGGACGTGGACGAGGACTCCGAGTAAGGTGGCAGTGTCGTTGCTCATGGTGGTTATAATGCAGTGTCTACCGGAATAGTTGCAAAGTTTAATTTCATGTGTGCTTAATTTAATTTGAGGAGTGTGTTGTGCTGAGCCCCCAGCAGAACTATGTTATGTTTCTTCTCGTTACTTTAACTCTTCAGTACGTACATACTAGTATTTCTTACATTTCATCTTTTAGTTGGTATAGTACTACCACTCGTTTCTTCACATTATACACGTACAATATATATGGCCAACATCATATAGCCAGCAGTTTAGTTGTCAAAGAATTTCAGGGTGCTTAGTTTTGTCAAAGAATTC